>NW_016690236.1:4629553-4639738 GCF_001604755.1 Lepidothrix coronata | reverse complement strand
CAAATGTGGATAGAGCCTTCCCAAATCTTCGTTCGCGAAGCCTCGCCATGATGAATACATGAATACACATGGATGGTAATCTCCAATGATGAACAATTTGAAGAACTAAAGCTTAAATGTACTGTGAGAAAACCAAAGCACATCAGAGAGTTTTAGAGCAGTTCATTTCAAGACACACTTGGTCATCTCTTACAGATCTTATTGTTTAAATGCATTTCTTTTGAGCTGGCAGTAAAATAAAATTCAACTGAACAAATTTATTATTAAATATTATTATTTTTACTATTTTTTTATTTATTAATTACAGTAATGCATTACCAGGATAACAAAATGGGCATACAGAATTAAGTGAAGTAACACACATTAAAACCACAAATCAAACTCCCTTACATTTAAAACAGAAATTATTATTGTTCAAAGCTAGCAAAAAGGCCGATATTGTTACTTGTTCAGAGCTAGCATCAAGGCTCTAAATTTCATTGTCTATAGCTTCCTGAACTTCTCTCTGAATTTGATAAGTTGCAGAGCTCACTGCCTCAAGAGACAAATTTCTATTGCCTCAGTTCAGAAAGTATTTCAAACGTTTTTCAGCATGGGAAAATCTTGAGTTTAAACATTTACCTAAAGCTATACATTTGCTTAAATACCACCCTGAATAGGGATGTATATTTAATTTCTCCACAAACTAGGAGTAACTCTAAGTTGAATCCTGTGCTAATAAAAAAAATCCAGCTCTTGTTTTTCAGTGATCCACAGAACTAACAGCCTTTGGTTTGCTAAGGTTAGGCAAGAGATGTTCTGTGAGCTACAAGCATTGGCCAACCGCAACTGGCTTGCTCTGCTGTGAGTTCTGCCTCAGATCACAGAACATCCTCCCTCTGTATTATGGAGAATAATGAGTAAAATCCCAGGGTTTTTTTACCTAACAATTTTTTTTTACCTATATCTCCTGAAAGCGATTCGGGAGAATGTAGGGATCTTGTGATAACATGAGAACACAAATGAGCCTTAGGAAACTACGATAATAACTATATATCTGATAATAACTAGTTGTAAAGTATCATTTTAGTAAACAGCATTAACTTGTTCCTTCTACGCCTAGAAAGTTATTCAAAAGTCTTGCCATATAGAGTATACTAAACTTACAAAACTGAAAAAAGGCTTATTTTTGCATAGCAAATACATTAAGTGAATACTAGTAGCTATGGAAACTGAAACAAGGCATAAATTTTCCTCAGAAAATAAGAAATCAAATTTACATTGCCAGATTAATTCTAAGAGCATATCAAAGCATAACGCATGAATGGTTCACAACCTTATCCACAAGAATTATTGTAGTTTTATTCCTGTGAGATCTGTATTCCTTTCAAACCGCAATTAATTATAAATTGGCTGATACACCAATACTCTTAGGCTGTGTTAACATTTTGAATTTGTTTGCCCACCTTACCTTCTTTAATGCAAGTCTAGCTACTTTTAAAGAAACAAGTTTTGTCAACACTACAGTTGTAAGCTATTTTGTAATAAAGGCTATTCTGTGCACATTAATAATACTGACAAGAACAGATGGCAATTATTGCTTTTAACTATTATTTTTTTTTCTGTTGGTATTAATTACTTGTGCTTAATTTCTGTTGTTATGTCCACTGGGCACTGAGGTAAGATGCTAAAAATCTGCCCAAATACTTTCATCCCATTGACAGCAGCAGAATTCTTATTAAAATTGAAACATTACTGTCATTTTAATTAACTCATTAGGGATGCATAAAATTTCATCATTATCGATAGCTATTTTAACGCTTTTCTAATATTAAAGTGCTTTATAAAGTGAGCGGCGTTCTTCCTAAATGTATAGTTAAAACATCATCTGCTGTATTTAAAAACTAGAAACATCCATAAAATTAATTAAAATATCAGTCATATGAATCACTGGAAAATTCTCTACAGTTGCTTAGCGTGCTGAAAAATCTCTGGATTAAATCTCTTTGGGTTAAATTCCTGTTCACTGATTGTCTAGGAATAGTACTCTTTCTATTGTGTCTCTGGCAGAATGCTCATGTCCAAGTTAGGCAGCTAGGTGGTTCTCTTCTGCAGCAAGGGAAGAATAAAATTCCTAAACAATGTGGTCTGTAATAGCCAACACGCTTAGCAGAGAGCTGCTTAACTTTTGTCAAAAGGTAACACCAAAACCAGTCTTAAACAAACAACCTCCAGGGCTTCTCTACAGGAGCATGTCTGCTTTCAGTTAAGCTTCATTGCCACAAGCTGTTTAAGTTCATAGTTTTCAAGCATTCAACCAATGATCTGAAGACATATTAGGGATGTTGTAGACTTTAGAGCTATTCATTCCCAAACCTCAGTAGTAACATAGAGTTTCAGTAGTGTGAAAGAAGACCCTATTTGGATCTTTCTAAAGATAGAGAAAAAGATACGGTGTTGATACAATTTCTTCTGAGGTTGAACAAAATGTGTTCCTGGAAGCATTGGGGAAATAATTTCCCTAGACCAGCAGGCTAAATACATGGGCAGGACAAAGAACTCAGGATATTCCAGTCACAATCAGACAGATATGGCTTGATACACCAGTGAAAACACTGGCTCCAGCTGCCTTGTATTTGGATTTTTAATAGTTCAGGCTAGGGTACAGACCAAACACATATGAAATTCGTTGAAATCCCACCTATTTGGAAAATCCATTACAAAGAAACCAACTTCAGTGCTTACTGTGAAAGGGGCAGACAGGAATCCAGTTCTCTTTGAACATTTCAAGCATTAGTTTCAGCGGATTTTGAAACAATGTTCTTTGGTCCCTTTATGTAGAAGCTTACCAACTTTAGTGTAACCCTTATTGTATCAGAAAGGAATTTATAGAGCACAGTTGTAATCTCATGGCTGGTGATCATCTTGGAAATGGAGTCACAATTTCAATGGCTTTGGTGAAAGTGTAATAATTTGATGAAGCACTCATTGGAGCAAGGATGGTTCGTTAAATATCTAGTTACTAAAATAAGATTTCTGCTTTACAAGGTACATACTTTAGCCTTTTGTTCACTCTTTATATTTTTCTTAAACAAATCACCGATGGATGTTCCTAATCTAGCAAATATGTTTAATCTTATCTTGATGTGGGTATAGAATTTTTGCATTAGAGTCTTCTAATATGCTAATTCTGGTGCTAGTTTATTAACAAAATTGAGTGTGTAAAAATTAAAACTATATTCTTAAGACTTGGTGAAAAGTTAAGATAAGACTGAAAAACAGGAAGATTAATGATTTACCTCATAGAAAAAAAGGAGTTTTACATAACATTTTTTTAAACAATATTGTTAAAATAATATAATAATATTATGTGGTGAGTTGACCCTACTGGATATCAGGTGCCTACCTAAGCAACTCTACCACTCCCCTCCTCAGCTGGACAGGGGAGAGAAAATATAATGAAAGTCTCATGAACTGAGATAAGAGTAGGGAGAGACAACTCAGCAGGCACTGTCATGGGCAAAACTTACTTGACTTGGGGAAATTGGTTTAATTTTTTATCAAGAAAATCAGAATAGGGTAAGAAATAAAACCCAAATGTTAAAAAGCACCTTCTCTCTCACACCTCCTTTCTTCCCAGGCTAAACTTCACTCCCGAATTCTCTAACTTCTCCCTCCTCAGGGGCACAAATGGACAGGGAATGAGGGTTGCTGTCAGTTCATCCTGTGTTGTCTCCGATACTCCTTCCTCCCTAGAGGGAGGACTCCTCACACTCTTCTCCTGCTCCAGCATAGGGTCCCACTCATGGGAGACAGTCCTCCACAAACTTCTCCAATGTGATTTCTTTCCTCAGGCTTCAGTCCTTCAGGAACTGCTCCAGTGTAGGTCCCTCCCATGGGGTACAGTCTTTTAGGAACTGACTGCTCCACTGTGGGTCGCCAGGGAGTCACAAGCCCTGCCAGAAGCCTGTTCCAGCGTGAGCTCCTCTCTGCGTGGATCCACAGGTTCTGCCAGGAGATTCCCATGGGGTCATAGCCTCCACTGCTCTGGCATGGGGTTATCCACGGGCTGCAGATGGATACCTGCTCTGTTGTTCACCTCCATGGGCTGCAGGGGAATGGCCTGTCTCACCATGGTCTTCACCACAGGCTGCAGGGGAATCTCTGCTCCAGTGCCTGGAGCACCTCCTTCCCCTCCTTCTACACTGAACTTCTTGTCTGCAGAACTGTTGCTTGCACATATTTTTACTCATCTCTACAGTTGTAATTGTGCAGGTCTTTTTTCCCTTTCTTCACTCTGTTGTTGCAGAGGTGCTACCAATGTTGCTGATGGGCTCAGCCTCAGCCAGGAGCAGGTCCTTCTCAGAGCTGGTTGGCATTTGCTCCACTGAACAACAGAGAGGCTTCTGGCAGCTTCTTACAGAAGCCACACCTAGAGACTCCCCTGCTACCAAATACTTACCATGCAAGCCCAATAAAATTACAGCTCACTGAAAATGCTTGGTGCCTTCTAACAAATAAAGCTAAAGAACCCAAACTAAAACTTCATGATCTTTAAAATTATTCCTGTCTAACAAGAAGGTATTTTTTTAAGCACAGAAACTCATTTTTATTCAGTGAGAATTCACAAGAGGTGATACTGTTTATCATAAATGTTTCAGAAACAAGTTTAATAACCCGAATAAACATCTTGGCACTACACCAGCAAGAACTATTTTGGAGACTTCAAATATAAAGCAAACCTATATATAAAAGAATCCTCATTCCAAATATAGTAATTCCCTCCCAATTGCTTATATTGGGACTCAAAAATGATCATCTGTTTCAACAGCTGTAGATGACCAGTTTGAACAGAAAATCAATCTTTTAAAAGGTGGAGCATATACCTGCACTTAGGAATTACAGAAATCAACTAACAGGATATTCAACACAAGAAATTAGTGAGAATAAAGTATTTATTTCAAGTGGAAACTGGTGAAAAAATTAGGTTTAAAGGCAAAAAGAATAAATAAAAATAAATATATGTATATATGCGCACATACATAAATATATATAAAACCCGGCTAAAACTAAATGGGTTGTTTTTTACAGCATTTGTCAGTGGAAATTTCTTTCTTAAAATAAAATTTAAGATTATTCAAGCAAAAGGACTTCTATCATTGCAAACTATAACAGCCTAAATTATTGTTCTGCATCTAGACACATATCACATGCTTGTTTTTAATATTCTTCTTTATCTTGGAAAAAATCAGAAAACTTTAATTTCTCTTAACTATTTTATACAGATGCTGAGATCAGCAAATGATTCTTACAATATATTTTGAGGCAAGATAACAAGGACAAATTCTTTGCCATGGCTCCTATGACTTTTGCCTTCGCTATGACTGCTGAGTTATTATCAAATTGCTGGCTTCCACCTGGTTAAATTGGTTGTCTTCAAATTATTGTGTAGGATTCTAAATAAATATAAGAGAAGCTTGAATTGCCTGGTAAAGTAGCTTTGAAAACATTTTTTATAACACACTCAGCCATAAATAGGCAATCTAACATCCTTAAAATTTTGAGCTACTGGAATGACTTCATGAAGTTGTCTCCTTAAATCTTCTGGATTCAGGAGGTTTAACAGGCAGTACAGTGGGCTAGTCTATCAAGAAATTTCCTTGCACAGTGCAATTCTTCACTCGAAAGATTTAGTGTGATAGTGAAAATCAGTTTTAATAAGTTTCTCAAGATATAGCTAGTGTATAAAGCTAATTATTCTCATCCTATTAATGCTTCTCTTATTTGATTCAATGTGATTTCATGCTCTTTCTTGTGGCTCTCTGACACTGATTGAAAGGCTATGGAAGGTAAAGTAGACTAAGTGGAAAAGCTCTAACCTCTATTTCATATCTATTTCACAACAGTCATCACATGCTAAAATAAAAGGGTGATAGCCAGAGCACCACAAACAATTCATTATGAATTCATCTTTTTAGATTGCAAGATCTTCTCTTTTAAGAAAAAAAAAAAAATTATGTTGAAATAGAACTGTAAAATCAGAGCCTTCTGATTCATAAACTGAGAAAATATTGAGGTCACCTATTGTAACTTTTTCAGAAATTGAAAGATTTTTAATGCTTCCCAGTGAGTAGATATGATCAACATATTAAAAGTCATTTGCTTTCAGCTTACCCTGGAGCTGAAGAGAAAAAGTTGCCTAATACCTTGAAGGAAATTTACTGATACCCTAAATACTAAATTCACTAAGCAGCAACATATTTAAGGGAGAGAACAAAGGCAGCATGGGAGTCTATATTGTATCTAGTACAGGTTAGATATTTAGGAGTGATTGGTCTTAGCACATAAGCCAGAAGCAACAAGACCATCACAAACACCTTGTAGTTCACTGGAGTTGGGAATTAAATGCCTATTATTTTATGAGACAAGGTTTGTATAAATACCTTAAAATGCGACAAAAAAGTTGGCACTGACATTTTATTTCAGAAGAACAATTCCTGGAGCACGCCATGTGGATTAACAGAGTATTATCTCTTTGCAGAGAATACAGAAATGGGCATTGGTCTGCATCACCTTTTTTTCTTCCCGTCCTTTTTTCCTCTTCACTTATTAAATTGTATTTATCTTGATCCACATATTTTTCTCACTTTTTCCCTCTCAATTCTCTTCCCCAAACTGCTGAAGTGAGTAGCTGGTGAGTTCTTAGTTGAAGGTCAGATTTAATGCATCACAACTTCACAACAGTAAAGCTTCACTTTTCAGCTTAAATTGGTCATTAACAGAAAAAAATTTAGGAAATTAATGTATTATTTGAATAAACAGCACCAGCCAATAAACCCAGACATCCATTGGTTTGATTGATTTGAGTGCTTCTTTCTGAAAGGACATTTTAAGAAAGATGGATGTGTGCCGCCATTGGAGTGCCCATAGTGTTACTCTTCCTCATCCGCAGCATCATGGAAGAACATTGCCGCAATCAGCAGCATGAGTTCCCTAATCATAAGGTTTGGCTTGAGAAATGCTTTGCAGGTAGATGATGTGAACAATGATGGTCTCAATATTTCATTCATATTTGATAACAGGAGTAGTCTATTATTCTAAGAACCACACTTGTAGTCATAATCTCATTGCTGTTTTCCATTCTGTGAAGTAACTCTATGCATAAGTATTAATTACCTTACAAAATTGATGAAAACTACCCCAAAAGCAATTACAATGGAAAATATCTATGGCTACTTCAGAGTATAATTTTTTGTTTTTCTTCAAATATCATAAATAATGGCCAGTCTTCGCGAGCGAAGATTTGGGAAAGGTCATTGACCCTTCGAGCCTGCGCAGTGGATTTTTTAGGTGAGACACAGCGTGCGCTGAACTGAGCCCACCCTTTAATCCTGAGGTTCATCTGCCGGGGCCGAGTGAAACTCGGACAGTGGCAGTGAGGGTCTCAGAACGTAGGTTTGTTTAGAGTGACCTTCTCTTAGATGGATTGCCGCACAGGGCTAACGAGCTCCATCTGCCCGGGGGGCTGGGAATCGAACCCGGGTCGCAGCGGTGAGAGTCCTGCACCCTAACCACTAGACCACCAGAGGCCCCATAAAAAGTACATAAAAATAGGCAATATTGCACCTGAGGCTGTCTAGCATTAAGCAGATGATCCAGAATTACAGCTTACACCATATGAATGTCCTTTGTCTCCTGATGATAAGGTTGCATTTCCATACTCTCAGTGTTGATCAGCTTGAATCAGTGGAATCAGGTAGTGATAAAAAATGCTCAAAAAGAATAAACCGGACAAGATATATTAATTCTATTAACTGAATGAAAAATGAAGTTTTTCTCCAGGGATGGGGTTTTCTAAAAAGCTTAAATCTAACTAGTTTTTGCAAACACAGACCCTTTGAAACGCAATCTCTGGGAAGCATAATCTCTGATTTCAGGGATGTGACTAGTAGTTAGTTTCCATAGTGCCAGTTGCTCTCCAGCTGCCTGCACTATTGCTTCTTCCCCTTACAACTCTAGTGGAGATGACTATAGAAAGATGCCAGAAGGGAACCATTGCCCAGAGAAACTCAGTGACACATAAAATCCCTAAGGAATGTTCCTCTTCAGCTTCACTAGGTGCCAAGCTAACTGGAGTATTGAAACATTGGGGGAGTAACTGATGCAAAGCACAGATAGATGATAAGATTTATAAGGCATAGAGGGAAGGTAGTGAGGTAAGAGATGAAGATGTATGACTGGAGCTATGTTTCACACTCTGACACTGTGTTGTCTGTGTAGTGTCAGACTGAATTAACAACACAGCAACAGATGCATTAAGTGCACCTAATTTCTTCTGTAGTTCTTCTGTGTTATTTTGAAATAAGTACACAGATACAAGATATGAAAAATATGTATGTAATCTCAGTACCTTAAGTTTTAATCCTTTTTTAAAAAGTTTTATTAATTATTATGAAAAATCTCATTATTTGTTTGGAGTTTGCACAGCACATCAAGTGTAATATTACAGTTCAACATAGCAGAATGACCTTCCCTTAACTTAATTTTTCATGAATTTTATATAAAATATGTAAAATTTACACCTATCTGGCAGCAGTTAGTGGTGACCTGATATATTTCCGAATGACAGAAATATTATTAGAAATATTAAAGTTAGCCTAATGTTAAGTCTTGAACTTAAATCTTCAGTACTGCAGTTGAATTATTCTAACCTAAATTAAAATCTGCCATTCATAAAAAAAGCTGTTGAAACAGGAAAATATATAATGTAGCGCATGAAATATGGGAAAAAATCCTGAGGAAGTGTTGAAATAAACTATAAAGACTAAAGTTCTGGCACTGAGAAAGCTGGCTAGAGAAAATGTCTAAATATTTTATTTCAAAGCCTTAAATTGAAAAATTGTTTGCTAATAAAGGACAGGTATGGGGGGGGCATTGTTCATTTTTTAAGTTAATACCATCCTAGAGAAGACTAGAGTAATTGCTGTAACATATATTCATTCATCATTGATATAGCCCTAGCAGTTTTAAGATAATCAGATCAATTTAATATAATATATGATATACTAACGTAAATATAATATTTCTTATGACTTATTACGTGTTGCTGTAGGATTGTTTTCTGGCCTTTGTATATATAACTGAAACACTGTCTTCCTGTAAGCTAATTAATTTAGAATGCTAAACTTTGTTCCTTGATAGTATACTGAGGTAATAATAATAATAATAAAAGGAAAAATTTTACTCAGAAAAATAAATTATAGAACAGCTACATATATTTAGGAGATTAAATATGTAAAAAAAGGTTGACAGTTTCTTCCTTACTAATATAGGCATTAGTTATTTAAAAAATGAATTATCTGTACTCAAAAATGAACTTCAGTGTGTCTGGCCTGACATCACCACTTGAATACCAAAATGAATACGAGTGAGAGTCTTGAGCTGTTTTGTCCATTTTTTAATGCATTTTACCAACAATCCTATTTTGAATGTAGTTATACAACATGGATCAACTGTCCAGTGTGGACTACTGGATGAAATACATCATTTGCTCTTGCATATTCTACCAGTACTTGCTCCTACACATTATATAAATATGCACTACATCAGCAACAGAGCACAAAGTCTCTGTTTCCTGAATTCCCTTTTCAAAACTCTTTTACGTAAACAATTTTTAGAAATATTAACCCAGTTGGAAAACATCTTCTATTAGCTCTCGAACCAAGATATTTCTCCTACTATGTTTCAGTTTTGTACAACTAAATATTTTCTAATAAGACATTTAGAAAATCAGTTGTATACTACAGAGTGAGGACTGAACTAACTTACAAGCAGAGCTCTCCCGAACTAAACAGAAGGATTACTGAAGTACTTCTAGGCTAATTACAGGAATGTTATGGAACAGCAACATGATTTTCACAATACCTCAAAATTAAAGTCTTAGAAGCAGTTAGTGCAAAAAAACCACCACCATATGCTTCATACAGGTAGCATGCCAAAACCAAGGAAAAGTACCAAAAAAATCAACTACTTCTTTTTTTTAGTATAGGAGAAACAAAAATTATTTTGTAAGTGTCACATTCCATTACTTTTTGTACTACATTAGCCTGGTTTGTTATATTTGTTATATTCATTTGGTTTAACATTTCTTATTTCAAGACAGCTTTGCTTTTTCAGTAGATATGCTGAATTTTAATATAAAAGACA
>NW_016690236.1:4567726-4624769 GCF_001604755.1 Lepidothrix coronata | reverse complement strand
AAAAGGAGTTTAGGCAAAAAAACCCCCCACCTATGGTTTATACAGGGAGGCTTGCAAAAACAAGGAAAAGTTCCAAAAAAAATCAACTACTTCTTTTTTTTAGTATAGGAGAAACAAAAATTATTTTGTAAGTGTCACATTCCATTACTTTTTTTACTACATTAGCCTGGTTTGTTATATTTCCAGGGTTTTTTTTTAATTGATACTGCCCAATTGATACATTTCCAAGTTTGTTTAATAACACATAAAGTTTACACTCTTTTTATATCTTTCATCAAAACACTGTTGTACTCACTGTGATAGATATAAACATAACAGTTTCCGCTCTAGTAGAGATTTATTAGAATATTACATTTGTGAAATCACATTTTGGGATTTTCTACTTAATTTTGTGTTGACAGTAGACAACTAACACATGAAGACTACATTGAAAATAAAATTCCCACAAAGAAGATAGTCAATTTTGATATTAAAATAATTTAATTTCACTGAGTAATATTGATGCACCACATAATCCAATTAAGATTCATTCACTATAAAAATGAAGAATGGAATACACAGTATTCTGAGAGATTATGCTCACTGTTGTTTTTGCAATGCTAAAGAACTTCAATATTAGTATTGTCCTAGGAAGCCATGTGCTAAGTCACCAAAATACCAAAACTAAATTTTAAAACTTTTGTTTAGTTTCATTTATATATTTCAGAAGTTTAGTTTAATTTGATTTATCTCAATGGACATTTAAATGTATAGATGGTGTATATTTTATATGATATTTTGGATAGGTCATGACAAACCAACCAAAACAATCCTTATGATGTTACCAAAACTAATTAAAGGTTAAAAATATTTTTTTGAAGAAATGTTTTATACCAGTGTTTTATACTAACATGATCTTTCTGAAATCAGAGGCATTAAACTGACAATAAAATCCATTTTTAAGCTTCTCATGTGCACAACATTTTCCTCAGCCATAGAAAGGACTCAAATGTTCAACTCAAGGCTTTTTAGTTTTTGGCTAAAGTTATGCATCAAAAAATGCAGCAACAGCAACATGAGATTTTTCTTCCTCTTTCTAGTCCTACTTTATGCAAAGACAATGGCAACTTCTTCTAATGACCATGGAGGAGGGGATAAAAAAGTACGTTGCATAAAGGAAATGCCACACAGAATGTGTTTTAGATTCATTCATGCTTTTTATTCAATTGCACCCAAAATATCTACGTCCTTGACAAAGGCATCTGTTATCAAGACTGTTACCAGAATGGGTAGAATCCATGCTGGTTCCAAAGCATGTACTGTTTTCAGTAATTTCATACAGAAATATGAATTAGAAAAAAAAATGACAATCAGAATTTAGAAATATTTTGACTGTGGTGAATGTAATGGAAAAAATAATGAATTATGAGCACAAGGAAACTCACCTACTACTACTTTTGCTTTAAATTGGATTACATGGGTTTAAATGGGTTTAATTTCTTTAAAACAAACCAAACCAACAAACAAACCAACCCACAACCCCTCCACAACCCTTGAATGCTTATTTCAAATATTCAATTAAAACAAAACCACTAATTTGAGAATATGGTCTTGCAACTGTACACCTCAGCTAACAGTCATTCTCATACGGTTTTCCTTCCATTCAAGGAGCTGTACAGTGTTTTATGCATTTCAGTCTGTTGAGCCACCACCATACAACTCTGTGAAAAGAACTCATTTGTCCTGCATATATTATAGTTGGTTACTAGAGCAAAAAAATCATACCAGTAACTTAAAAATCTTCAAGAGTACCCATAAGGCAGCTCAGAATATCTCAATTATTATCTTGCTAACCCTTAAACGCATGGTATACAATAAAAGGAAACTTTCATTTGGTTTAACATTTCTTATTTCAAGACAGCTTTGCTTTTTCAGTAGATATGCTGAATTTTAATATAAAAGACATCAGATAAAAAGAATCAAGTACTGATGGTAGAAGAAAAATTGTCCACAGCCGCCTGATAAGGTCAAAATGATAGCGCTCCTCTTATTTATGACTATCACTCTGTAGCCTGCAGATATTTCCTAATGAAACTCTTGTATAACAATAAAAATTTTCAACCCATCAAAAAGTGCAAGTGAAACAGAAATAAAGTATAAACATGGTTAATGTAAACAATGAACGATACACAAGCACCCACAGAAAAGCTAGCAAATATTACTTTAAGACAAACCCTGGGTAATAACAGTTCTGTATACTAAACAAGCATTTTCTTCTATGTTTTGGAACACTAGAAATTTTTATTTAAAAGATACTTTGTCCACAAGGATATCAAACATAAATTTTTCATGGCTCAAAATATCAGCTCAGAAGCAATTCAAATGTCTAGAATGTGTTTCTTTGCTTTATCAACTGTCTATGAAAGTTGATAAAGCAACTTTGAGGTTTGATATTCCTCGAAGTGTTCCCTATTCAAAATTCTTTGGTGAAAAATTAATTTAAATCCATCTCATATGTGTACTACTTTGTTGCAACTGTCAATGTATTTACTATTCAAAAGTTTCTGTTTCAACATTTATATCATTCTCCAATTTGTTGTTGTTTTCTAAACAAGATTCACAAGTTGATGAAGGGCAAAATCAAATGAAGAGTCTTAGAGCATTTTCAACTTGATTTTAATTCCAATTTTATCCAACTGGATAACCTTTGTAAAAACAGGCTTCTTTTCCAAAAGGGACAGGCTGATAACTAATATGTCCCAGTCATGGAGACCAGTATGATGTTTTCTACGTCAAACAGGCATGCTGATCAAGGATCCAAATTTTGCTCATATTCATAATTTAATACACATCTGACATAGGAAAAAACATCTTTCCCAAGAAAGTCCAATCCCAGTGGACTAAGATTAAAGGAAATTGCTTTAAGATTGCATTTAATATTTTTATTTATTGTAGTTTTTACTTTTTGTTCTTAACATTCATTTCAAATGCACTGAAATTTATATTATTTAAAGGTTTACAAAACAACCAAAACAGTAGGGAAAGGGTTTATGCTAATAGTCACCTCTTCTTTGGAAGGGAAAAAAACCCCAATTTTTATGCAGTGTTTCCCTTTTTTCTGATATGAAATAAGCCTTTTGTCAATATGAAATTACTTATTTTCACAGTAAAAAGTACTGAAAGCAGTAATTTATCTTGCCAAAAACATATCTAAAAACATATTAAAGATGTTCAGTTAATTTCTGTTAAAATATTTAGATATTTTAGCTGACTCCCCACAAGTCATAGATGAAAACATTATTGAGTTTGAAAATATTCTGCTTCATAGAAAACTGGTGTCACAAACTACCAGGCCAGAGCAAGCAGGGCAAGTTTTGACTTGTACTCTCAGTCTTTAACAGAATTCAAAAACTAATTATATAGGGACTGCTTTTATAAAGAGAAGTGACATCTTTTAATGACAGTTTTTAATTTGCCAGCTTTTGCTGTAATAATAACAGTAAATCTTTTAGCTACAATTAACTTCCACCTTTCCGTATTAGAGAAGTATTAGAACAAAGCTTTGAAATTAGTGGAACAGTACATGAAGGTATTTTCAAACTAGTAGTGCAAGAAAAACCTTCCATTTCAGCTTTATTCCCAACCTGACAATTATGAATTATTTCCTACATGAGTTCTTGCTAATTATTAGCTGATTTCAAAGCAGTAGAACAAAACCTCAGCTGTGTAAACCATTATGAATCTATTTGTGTCTGTAAAGGTGTACGGATATAAGCATCAGAGCAGTTGTTCAGTATTAGCACTGGTTTTGACTTAACATGTTAATCTAGTATAATAAAAAATAATCAGGATACAGATAAGTGGTAGAGTCAGAAGAAATAAATAAAAACTGGTATGTTTTCAAGGAATCACATGCAGCTTGAATCACAGATGAAAAAAATGAGCATCAGATGCTGCAAAAAGACTAATGGCACTCAGAAGGTATAGCAGTTACTTAGTACACAAGCTATTCAGAATAAAACATATTTGCTTATGGTTTTTATAGAATAGCAATGACAGAATGTAAAATTATTAACTATGTTTTATTAATGGCAAAGAAATTTAATATTAAAAATGTATCCATCTGGCTACAGAAAGAATGCTGAGTCTGTGTTCTGAATATTGTCAGGTCATACAGCAATCTGGCTCCCGGGAAAAACGTCAGGGGTTCCCAAGGATGCTCAGTTCCAAGTTATGTATTGTTCTCTTCTACAGAGGAGAACTGAGTACTCAAATGAGATTTATGACAGGATATGTTGTGGCTGCATTTTCTGCTTTCCATAGTTAAAGAAAGATGTCAAATCACTTAGATAAAGGAGCCTTTAACAAAGAAAAGAATTAAAAAAAGTGTACATAACACATATACAATCTTAACATACGTTTTTGTACATGTAATTATATTTAAAATATGTGCATCTGTATGTAAATATTTGTAAACATATTCATATATAATGTATATGAGTATATATATGTATACATACATAGAAAATAATCAGTACACTATTCTTGTCAGAAGCAGGGTTAAGCAATATGATTCCTGAAATATTAGTCTTAGGGAAACAACATAAGTCATTCACTGTGATTTTGAAATTGGTGAAGGTAAAGGTTTGGAAAAGCACTGGGTATTAAAATTAGTAGAACATTATTGAAATGACTATTAGATAATAAAGTTTCCCCAGCAAAAGAAAATTATGGTGGTATCCAAAACCAACCTAATCCTCAGTGTAGAAGGAAGGTAAAACAAGAATTATTTGAATATGTTCTTCAACTAGTTTCAGGGCTTATATCAGTCAGCCAAGTTTTCAATAAATTCCTCTACCAGGTTTTGAGGAAAAAAACCCTAAATATCTTTGTCTAAACCTTCTTCACTAAAGCTCTTCTAGGTTAAACAGTTTGGGATCTCTATTTTTGCAGTGCAGGCATACCCCTAGTTGTTTGGGAGCAACAAACAGATGGTTTGAAAGAGAGATTTATTAAGTCTGTAAGACCTAAATTAATTTTATGTAGAGATTAGAGTCTAACAAGGTAATTTGGGATTGTCCTTCTGGCAGGTGTTCATTGCTAGTACTTTTCCCACAGAAACCAGTTCCTTAATAACCTAGAATTACAAATGGAGGAAAGGGAAAGCTCTGAAGAAAGCTGGGAATACTTTGTCAGTTTTCTACCTGTTGATAGTGAAGAAGACTCCCCTTGCTAATATTCACTTAAGTTTTACATGAGAGGGGAATGTTTACAAGTTTGTCATAATTTTTTTTTTGTTTTATATATCTTCCACAAATAAGATGTAGTGCTCTGGAGTCCTATTAATAAGCTGGGGTACGATGGGAGGCCAGGTAAAAGCTCAGCCTTACACTAAAATGATCGGAGAAAGAACAGGTCACTTACACTGCTTTAGTAACTCAATACAACTCCAAAATGTATTAAAATTTTCAGAGAGTTAAGTCCACGTGCTCCTCTTTTGTTTTAATTTCACACTATCATAAAGAAATGCCTTATGGCAGAGCAACATCAGTTTCACAGAAAGTATTAAAAAAAAGTTTCTGTTTGCCACCTTTATGTCTTAGGTGTGTGAGAAATGAAGGCAGATTGTATTTTTTTTTCCTAAAGCTGTTAATTATTAGGAGTTTCTCCTCTCAGTAAACTAGAAGCTTTAAAAAGTGTTTTATAAATTCTGCAACAGAAACAACAATTGATACTTTCAAAAGGAGTAGATACTGCTATTTTTGGGGTATGACATCTTTTAAAAATATTATCCATTCTTTTTGATTACTTTGAGTACATTATAATAAAACATAAAACTCTTTTCACATAACTATTATGCATTTAGTAAATACAACTGTTGTTTACATATTTTGTGTTTAGTTCTTGTAGTGGAAACACTGTTGTCTAAAGCAGGTATACAGTACTGATTTACCAAGGCTTAAGCATTATCTTTGTACTTGGTAGATACAGAGATATCAACAACAGTAAAATACAGGGATATGATATTGATTTAATGTTCCAGTTAAACTAAATATGAGAAATATGTGTGTCAGTCATGAATAAAATTTAACTGATGTGCTATTTGGAATGTTAGATACTAAAGCTAGCAATAATTTTTAAAAAATATATTTTACAATATATGTTTACCCCAGAAGTAAGTTTTCCAGAAAAGCAGTTTCTCTCTCCAGTCAAAATTATGATGCTTCTTTAAATACTATATATTTTAAAATCATTCAGTGCTTTGGTATAACATGAATTATTGCATGAACGTGTTGTCTTCTACAGTATGAAAAAGGCACAATCCTATATATTCCTATCTTTAATTTTTTTTTAGTGGCCAAGATTTTTGCATTTTCTAGGGGATTGACTTTACGGGATCAGACATGGAGTACTTTTTCAGAGCATTTATCAAAAAACATATATGAAAATGAGCCACACTTCCTTGTGAAGTGGACTGTGGGTTAATAATACCTCCAAATACTCGTTACTAAGACTGCAGGACAAGCTGGCTTGCAAAACCGTATTTACATAAAGTCAGTCCAGTAAAGACACATGTTTAGCGTTCTGTAGAAAATCCAACTTTTCATAGGAAAGTTGTTGATAAGATTAGTATTTTAAGAAGGAAGGTGTTTTAAAAAGGATGATTGAAGAAATTGGATAGATTCAGATGGTTGAAAAGACTGAGAGGGAAGAGAGGGTTAGTGTGGTGAAGTTTAGAGGGTTAACAAAAGACTATTGAGAATGTCTGAAATAAAATTTTTTTTTGCTCCCACTTTGACTCCTCAGTTATCTTTACTTCAGCTTTATTCCAGACACAGGTGAAATGGTGGTGAGTAGATGATCAATTGCATATGTTGAGCTGAGGAACCATCAAGAGTCAAGAGAAATCTCATAAAATCTTCCCAGTATAAGAGGTTTAGTGGACTTCTTAGGGAGGATAGAAAACCTATTTGCTCCAAAAGTCCTTCCAAAGAACATGATTTAGGAGAGGAATATCAAACAATGGCAAGGACACTGATAGTTCAAGGGAAAATATTTTGCTTTTTTCCACCACCTAAGATGAGGGCAGCTAATAGGGGAATCTAACATGGCTGAAACAATATTACTCTTCTGAAGACTTAGAAAAAAGGGAAAACTGTATAGAGTGGGAACTGTATTCTTAGTCTTAGGGTACACTACTGTCTGTTGAGTTTTTTTTTAATATTTGAATAGAAATAATTAGTGAAGGCTGTTTTAAATACACTGATATATTAAATATAAGTGAAGAAAACAGTGTTGTGACATTATCTGAAGTTAACTGCAGTAGTAAGGTTTTTTAGAAAATGTGTCTAACTTTATAAAGTACAGGAAGAAGTCAGAACAGTAAAAATCTAAAATAAAGGCAATTTTCACAAAAGCTTCAATGCTATTATAATGTCAAGCAACAGTCATTGAGACTGGATAGTAGAGGATTGCAAGTTACATTAGGAGGAAAGGAATGTCGTTACTGACCTTAGGTCTATGTCCTTAAACAGGTGAAAGTAGTTTCATCCTCAAAAGAAAAGTATGTAATGTTAACATGTTTATTTATAGCAGTTAATGAGTTCTAAGGTCATGATTTAAATTCTGTGAATGAGAGGATAAAAGAAATTTTTACTATACTTAAACGCTGTGCATGCAGAGTATTATGTTCTTCTTAGAGTCTTAATCAAAACTGTATTAATAATAAAGCAATTTAATTTATCATTTCTCAAAAAAATATAAAATTAAAAGATACTTTGATACATTTTATCTACATACATGTATGACTGGTCCATGCAGTAACAGTAACATGAATACCAGTGCTTTTTATTATAGAAATAAAAAATCTGCATCATTTTTAGGAAACAGAGCTTGGGAAGAAGAGACTTGCAGTCCAGCAGAAGAGCACCTTTCATTTCAGACTAAGGGGAGTTTTCCTGCAATCCCTTCTCTACTATGGAGCTCTGCTGTCATGGAGGTTTTATGTAAAGCACAAAGCCCAGGGTGATCATAACTCCCAGACTAGTCATGCTGCAATTAAAAAAAAAAAAAAAAGTGGCAGTAAGATGCAGAAATCCTCCATGTATTAGGGAAAGTTTCAGAATTCCACGAAGTGTAAGCCTTCTCTCAGGCTCTTGGATTCAGGTGTGCTCTCATGTCACTTTCCAAACAGTTTCACTCCTAATCTCTGATCTTTGGGAAAGAATCTCTGATCTTGTCATTTAACATAAGTCAAACGAAAGAAAAATGCAAATTCGGGTGTTTGTTGAACAGCAAATGTTTACATACACTGATGCAAGTGTTTTAAAACACTTTTGGATTAGGTTTCTTCTGCTCTAGTATTTGACCAACCTGCTAAATTCCTGATTCCCCCTCTCAAAGATTCTATCTTCCTGTATGTTTCTCATAGCCAACTCTTTCATATACTTCTTTTTGCTTCAATTGTGAGACTGTTAGATTCATGTAATCTTCTCAAAACTTCTTCCTTAGGCATCTAGAGGTAGTTCTGCACCTAACTGTGTATAGTGATCTTCTAGGAAGTGTGGAAGGCTAGGTGCCATTTACTGTACTCAGCTACTAATGTTTCCTTGACTCGGTGAATAGCATGATTATTTTCTGTACACATTTTAGTATGGAGTATCTCTTTCCACATAAGGTTGTGAACTAAGTTGATACAAAATACTGAATATAAATATATAAATTGAATGAATTTTATTAATAAACCTTATTACTTAGTCATGACAAGACAACTTTGGTCTGAAAATCCAACTATGCCAAAAAATATCCAAAACTTATGTCATACTTCAACAGACACTTCAACAGGTGCATAAATCTATTTATAAGCTTCTGTAACTTGTGTAGAATTTAATACTGGGGCAGACCTTTGCCCATAATTAGAACTGTAGCTATAGTACGATCCTATTCTCTAAAATATTTCCTAAATTACTAATTTATTTCACTAATGATCTGACTAAAGTAAGTGAAATTCAGGAAAACTAAGAACAACACAATAGAATTTGCACAGATCAATACAGGTCAGATTATGTTACAAACTGTGCAGAGAAATTTTTCAAAAACATTGAAAGGCTACTTATCAAGTATCATAGAAAACCTAGTGAAATCTGACCAGAAGGTGTTTGATAATGGACCGAAAAACAAGAGTGACAATGCATGCTTCTTAAAGGTGCTGTGGTAATTCTTCAATATTTTTTTCTTCAACTTCCTTTAAGAACCTCCACTACAATATTCTAGATCCTAGATTCACAAACATATTTTCTCTTGTATTCACTCGCACAAATTCAAAAAGATAATTTCTTTAAAATTATTTCATTGCTGTTATACAAAATATGGTGTACATAGAAATCTTTTACCTGTCTATAAGTAGGTAGAATCTGTTGCCAAGAAAATGGTGACCACCCTATCATAATGCTATATATTGTATACAATTAAAACACAAATTCATGTGAGAATGATGGCATTAATCTAATTGTGCTAAGGAAGCAATAAAAATGATGAAGAGCTTTTTTAGAGAGTAATAAATGTGCATATTTCACCTCATATAATTAATTGAAAAGCTGAACTAGATATACATAAAATCCTTAGAATATCACTTTGCTATTTTACTTTTTATGTTATAATGCTGCATTTCAACCATTAAGTACAATTCCAGAGTCATTCTCCACAGCACATCTTAAACAAAAAAACTTTTATATTTAGCATCACTTCAGTCTAACAGACCGAAGCACATTTTCACAAACTGCTTTGCAAATGAAGCATTCCTTTGTGTCCCAAGACAGTGTAGAAACACACATAACTAAACTAATGATCAAGAAGCAAGAAACCAGAAGGAAGCAACATATTCTCTAATGCCTTTTACCTGCTGCAGATGTCAGTGTTATCATCAGCAGGTTCAGATGCCAGACTAGACACAAGTGATGGGCTCTGAATCAATACAGTGCCATATACGTCATAAAGAGATTGCAATTACTGACTTGGAAAGCACTCCTGCAAAATTTCAATATTAGGTCAATATACTAAATGTCTCTATTTTGATCCATGTTGTACTAGCCTCAAATGAAGAAATATATTTTTAAGCTCCTTCTTCAGATAAGTTACTAAATATATGCAGAGATTATTATTATAAAAAAATGCACAAGTGCAGGAAGAGCAACAGTACACCCCAAGAGCAGTTCTTTACATTTGTATAAAATAATAATAAAAAAGAACCTAATCCTTTTCAATGAAGCACATGCTATTCTTTAAATTATATTTTTATTATTATATTATTAAATTATCTTTTCACACTTCTTTGTTATGTCAAGGTATACATGTATTTATAAAAGGATGTGTGGAGAGACATGAATATAGTACATACACATATAAAAATATGTAACTATTACAAACACATATTCTTTGAAAAGAAACGTAGTAGCAATAACATTAATTCCAGGACACAAACCCAACTAATTAGGGTTAATGGTATTTTGGATGGAAAAGTCCATGGTGATTAAAATAATTCTTCTATTGACATACACTTAAATATTATGCACACTATTAAGAGAAATTTCTCTATCTTTTAAAAACGCTTTTTCCCCCTTACAACAGAGAAAGTTGTTTCAGTATGAGGAGATTTCAAGATTCAGCACTTTTTTTTTTAGTATGGAATTTTGCCAGTTTCCAGAGTCAAATATCAGCACACCCTTTGACAGTTTGCCTTGTGTCACAGCCCTAGTTAATGGTGCTCTGCCAGCTTCACCAGCTGAGAAGCTGCATTGAACTTAATGTTACAGGTTTTCATGAATGAAAACAAGGTTCAAAACTGTGCCATTTCCTACTAAATGATCCTGACTGAGTAGTGCCACCTGCTTAAGCCCAACTCAACAAATACTTCACTGCAAACATAAGATTTGAATTTAGTTACTCTAAGTGCTTTACTGATTTAAGGTCAGAATTCAAATTACCATGCCCAGAAACACTCTGATGTTCAAAAGAAGCTTCCCTTCCAAGTGACAGCTTTGCTACCCCTTCTCAGCTACTCCATACAATAGCGGCCTCACAGGTTAGCTGTGAAAAAATGTCCTGTTATGCGATTCCTTCTTTGGGCAAAATCATCACAGATATCTGCAATTCGTATACGACCGTGTTGCGAATTTATATCTTCAGCTGTCACAAAACATGCAGATATCATGTCAGAAGTAAATTATTAATTGGTACTTCAGCAAACTGATCTGAATGACAACGTATATTTGCATACAGTATCAGTCTCTAATGCATTTTTAAAATGCCTTCTGTGTCTATTAATCTCATTTTTAAATAAATTAGGAGGATGCTGCTTTGTGCAAGAATAGCTCTGTTTCTCACTTTAATCAAACTTTTTGGCCATTCACACAAGCCTGTTATAATTTGTTATTGGTTTTAGTAGTTTTGAAGGAATACATGGACCTTTATGAAGATGAAGAAGCAACTTCCTTCACCTCCTTTCAGCACACTGCCAAGTAAAGGCTGTACTTGCTGCAAATGAGACTTCTGTCATCACTTTCCTGCTGACGCACATTGAATCTTTGCTATTTATAAAGCCAAAGTTGTTCTGTGAAAATTACTCAAAAGGAAAGTTTGGGTCTGATGGTGATATGATAGATAAATACACAAAGATAGCTTCCCTTGTTTATAGCCACAAAACTGAGCTGCAAGATGGAATCTAACTATTTGCATCTATAAATAGTAGTTAGGAAAACATTAGATACCAAACATCTTTCTGCATACGTATTTCAACTCTTCACAGAAAACTTTTTATTTTAAAACACTGTATTTTAAAAACTCTACAGAGTGCTCAGGAAGAATAAGTATAGATTAAACATTTGAAACATCTTGCTAAATTGATGTCTCTCAATCTTTAGAATTCATAATAAACACAAAATCCATCAAGTTTATTAATTTTATTTAAATTCAGAAAACTCATAGATAAACATGGGGTTTTGTCAGGGCAACACCCACTGCTGTAGTTAAATTTCATATAAGGAAATTAACTTAGCTTCTTTACTGTGTGAATATATATGTACCCACCAGGACAATGTTGGTGTTAAAGAGCAGAAACCGCAAGTGTCAATCAAAGAGATAAAGCTAAAAAGATTACACCAAGGCTCTGAAATGCAAAGGTCTTAACTGCAGGACTTATTGTGGAATTTTCAGCACAAGTAAGACCAGATCCACAAAAAGACTCATAGATACAACTACTGCATTGAAGAATTGCTGAATCAGGAATTCAATGTTTGCTTGTAATTTGTGCCCTGCAATTCTCTTGAAAACATGCTTTGTGCACTGCAGAATAAAAAAGTTGATCAAAAAAGTGCACTAGATAAACTTCAGAAGAGCTGTATTTTTCAGAAACACAGTATCTGTGAAACAATTAAAAAAAGAAGTCTACACATTATTAGGAGAAATCTGGAATTTTATACATCTATGCAAACCCAAGTCATTCATAACAGTAAGAAACCCCCTATTTTCAGCAGCAGTATTACAAACTCCTTGAACAAAAGGCAATATTTTAATCATTGAAGTCGCAGTTTACAGAAAGATATGCAGTTCCACTTGTGAGATACAGAACGAAGGGATAAAAATAATAAACAATGATGGATGAATGAATGGAGGTACTCATGTAAGAAAATTATCTCAATCATAAATTTTCTTTATAAAGTTTATCTCTATATATTACTGCCAGAAATTTTATAGCAGTTCATCTCTAAAAGTATAAAGTGAAGAGGATCATAAAACCTCTTTATTTTTCCCTGAAACTCTATGCCTGACCTCTAACTGGGCATAGAGTTACAATTCCCATTCTCATGCTAGTAAAGCAAGGGTTTATAAACAGAAAAGAATATAAAAGTGCATGTCAGTAAATGTCATGATTCTTTTTCATTTTTGTGTATTTGCAACAACAATCAATGTTTATAAGATCATTTTAAAAAATCTGAAGAGAACTATTATGTACTAAGTGAGAACTATTAATGGACAACTAATTTGTCCTCCACCCAAAACTCCCCTTGACAAATCCAACCCCCTGAAAATACCTGTAATCAATATGAGACATTTCAAATAAGAAAATATGAGTAAATCAAATTTCAAACAACAAAAAAGGACAAATAATTTTGCAGATGTGTATTATTAAACACAATCTCACTGTGAGCGAAAAAACCAAAATGTTACCTTTGTCCAGAGCTAGTGAGGTGGTTTTTTGCATTTTGACTTTGGACTTCCTTGACTTACTATTATGTCTGAATTGACTGTGGAGAAAAATAGTCATCCAGTTTATATTTTCCAATAATATGTCTGCTGTGTTGTTGGTTTGTACACAGCATTTAGAAAAGCAGAATCCAATAGACCTAGCAAAGAGAAAGTGTAAAACTCCATAAGAATGTCTGCTTTCCTGTACTGTTTTTCTTAAAACAAGTACCTCTATTCAATGTAAGACCATTACTGAAAATCAAAGTAATTTTTTTTTTTTGGTCTTAACAATTGTCAATTGGATCTTGAATCAATGGCCTGAAACTGATGCATAACTATGATTCTCAGCGAGGACTTGCAAAAAGTGTGATCCATTTTTTTTGTTCTCACAACTTGTTAGTTTTGCACTTTGTTAAATATTTACCCCATAGGGAGGAATGAATTACCGTAAAGAAAGCAGTATGCTTAAGAAAAAGCTAAAAATCAAAGTGAAAAGACAAAGCCCTCAGTGGGCATCAGTCATTTAAATTTCAATAAATGAAAGTACCTATATGTCCATATTTTCTGAGACAAGGAACAGATCTTATGTAAATTTAGAACATTCAGGTGCTTTTGAGAATGCTTCTGTAGTATTTGCATCCAGTTTTCCAGGGTGCATACTGTCATCAACAACTCATACAGAATTTAAAGTATATTGCTACTGTACACAAAAAAATTTTTACAGAAAGAAAAAAAATAGGAACTATACTGTGTTTGCATAAGACAATAATTTATTGAACTACTCACAGTGAAAAAAACACATTAAAGACAGAAATTAAGGGATCTCAGAAATGACTTCATAAGACTGTTAATAGATGACAAGATGGATATTGGCAATATACAATCATCAGTCTTGGTAAGGCAATCTGATAAAAAGTATCAGTGAGCTTCAAGGACAGAAGTGCTCTGGAGCTGAGGATTGTGCCAAGGAAGAAAGGCGAGCTTTCCTATGTGAAAGCCCTACAAGGGCTGCCTCCAAGGAGCGTGAGTGACTAAGAGCGTGGGGTGGCAGCTCGTGCTGGTAGGGAGAGCAGGAAGGGCAATGAGGTGCTACCACTTCACTCATTGGTGGTCATCACCCTTGCTGAGAGAGCTCAGGTATGGTGTCCACTCGGACAAAAGTTCCTTCCTCTGCACACACCAGAAAGGATGTGACAGCCAGACGGAACACCCATGGAAGCATGCAGTGGTCCAGGTCTAAAGCTGTAGGGAGTGCCAGAGCCTGGTGCTGCTCTCAGAGGGCATCAGGG
The DNA here is from genome assembly GCF_001604755.1 of Lepidothrix coronata. NCBI lineage: Eukaryota > Metazoa > Chordata > Aves > Passeriformes > Pipridae > Lepidothrix > Lepidothrix coronata. The sequence continues at coordinate 4,610,259 of NW_016690236.1, read as the reverse complement.
ACAACGGCTGTGTGAAGTGCGACCAGGTCAATGATCTGCTCAGCCTAGTGGCAGAGCTGAGACATGAAGTGGAAAGATTAAGAAGTACTGGAGACTCTGAGGAAGAGATTTACTGGTGGAACCAGGGTTACGACCTCCTCAATTAAGTAAAAAAGAAAGGTAGTAGTTATTGGTGACTCTCCTTGGAGTGTTGGCTACAAAGAACCACGACTGAAATGTTTCTATACTAATGCCGGTAGCATGAGGAACAAACAAGAGGAACTTGAAGCTTTGGCCCAAAGATATGATGTCACTGGCATAAGTGAAAGCTGGTGGGATGAGTGTGTGATACGAGTACTGTGCTGGATGGTTATAGGCCCTTCAGGAGGGATAGGTGAGACAGGCAGGTGAGACGGGGAGTGGCATTGAATGTAATGGAAGGGCTGGAATTTATGGAGATGACAGCTGGCAATGGCACAGGTGAGAGAGTCTCTGGGTAAGGATGTACATACAAACTGGGGAACGAGAGGCTGGAGAGCAGTGCCATGGAAACAGGGACCTGAGGGTCCTGGTTGACAGCAAGTTGGAGGAGGTGATTGGCCCACTTCACTCAAGTATTGTTTGCAGTTCTGGATGCCACAACATAAGAAGGGTATAAAGCTATTAGAGACCATCCAAAGGAGGACTATGAAGATGGTGAAGGGTCTAGAGGGGAAGCCATACGAGGACTGGCTGAGGTCACTTGGCTTGTTCAGCCTGGAGAACAGGAGACTGAGGGGAAACCTCAATGCAGTCTACAACTTTCTCACAAGAGGAAGCATAAGAGCAGGTACTGATCTCTTCCCTCTGGTGACCAGTGACAGGACCCAAGGGAACAGTATGAAGCTGTGTCATGGGAGGTTTAGGTTAGATATCAAGAAAAGGCTCTTCACCCAGAGGGTGACTGGGCACTGGAACAGGCTCCCCAGGGAAGTGGTCACAGCACCAAGCCTGACAGAGTTCAAGAAGCATTTGGACAACGCTCTCAGGCATATGGTGTGATTCTTGGGGCTGTCTTGTGCAGGGACAGGAATTGGTCTTCAATGATCCTTGTGGGTCACTTTCAACTCAATATATTCTATAATTCTATGAAAACTGATGATTCATATTTCAATTTAGAACTAATAGATCTGATAAAGTGTCTGATAATGTCTGTAACAGAGTGCAGTGGATATGAGTATGATAGGAATCATCCTGACATATTTAAGGTATTTGAAATTTCATTATCAGAGATATTAAAGTAGCTTACACACAAGACAGAATCTAATTCTGCTCACAAACAATATTTCTGGACATAAATCATGTAAACACAATTATCAGTTTTTTATATCCTACACATGTCCAAATTTTTTGGTAACAAATAATTATTTCAAGCTCTAAAGTGTATCACATTATGCCAGTGATGATTTGAAATCTTTCTTAACACTTCGGTTAATGTCTCTTGAGTTTTACCTTAGCCCTTTCAAGTTTCATAAAAACTTCAGTTACCCATTACAGGAGCAGTATCAGTGGGATAACACAGTTGCCATGGTTCCTGTGCAAAGTAGGGAGTCTGCCCCTTACTCTACTGGTCAGACAAATAGGACAGACTTCTGCATCTCTCTTCTAACCTCCAAAAAAATTATACTAATATCCCATTGTATTATATACAAAAATAGAAAGGTAAATACATTTTTACTGATAGTAACATCCAAATAACTGGATGTTATTTCTCAGTAAAAAAATTGAAGACAAAATGTGTAAGATGAATGGCAACTGAAGGTGTAAAACTACTATTCTTCAAAGACTTAGGTGCAACTTCAGAAAAAAACCTTCTAGATTCAGAAAATAAGGGTATAGATGTCAGGAATGGATTGAATAGCTTAAAAGTGTAAAATGAGAAATAAAAGCAAAAAGTGAATTTATGGGCAAAATTTCAAACTGGAAAAAGCAATATTCAACTCAAATCTGCATTGCTGTTGACAGACTCTGAGTACAAAGGTACTTTCAACTTATAAATGACATTATTTTAATTCCAGTAATATAAGGATATTTCAACTACTTTAAAAAGCAGATAGATTAAGGATCTTAATATGAAATTCAGCAACACAAAATGTGTTTCTTCAGCAAAATACATATATTTGTTTCCTGCCTTAGTTTTCAGTCTAGCTTTCATCACCTGTATACACAATATAATAACACTGTTGACACTGACTGGATGCCAGGTGCCCACCAAAGCTGCTTAGTCACTCCCCTCCTCAGCTGGACAGGGGAGAGAAAACATAACAAAAGGCTTGTGGATCAAGATAAGGACACAGAGAGATCAGCCAGCAATTACCAAAATGGGCAGAACAAACCTGACTCGAGAAAATTAATTTATTACCATTCAAATCAGAATAGGATATTAAGAAATAAAACCTAATCTTAAAAGCACCTTCCTCCCACCTCTCCCTTTTTCCCAGACTCTTCGACTGTCAATTTTCTCCAACTCCTCCCTGCCAGTGGCACAAGAGGATGGGGAATGGGGGTTGCAGTCAGTTAATCATACACTGTCTGCCACTCCTTCCTCCTCAGGTAGAGGACTCCTCACTCTCTTCCCCTGCTACAGTGTAGGATCCCTCCCATGGGAGACTTCTCCATGAAGTTCTCTGACCTGAATGCTTCCCATGGGAGACAGTTCTTCATGAACTGCTCCAGCGTGGGTCCTCTATGGGGTCACAAGTCCCACCAGCAAACCTGCTCCAGCGTGGGCTCCTCTCTCCATGGATCCAAAGGTCCTGCATGAGCCTGCTCCAGTGCTGGCTTCTCATGGGGTCACAGCCTTCTTTGGTGTGGGGTCCTCTGAGGGTTGCTGGTGGATCTCTGCTTCACCACAGACCCCTATGGGCTGCAGGGGCACAGATGCCTCACCACAGTCTTCACCACAGGTTGAAGTGGAATCTCTGCTCTGGCACCTGGAGCTGCTCGTCCCATTCTTTTTGCACTAACCTTGGTGTCTGCAGAGTTCTTGCTCTCACATATTCTCTCTCACTACTCTCTCCACTGGCTGCAATTTGCTCTGGATCAATAACTTTTTTCCCTTCCTACTGTTACTTATGGGCTCAGCCTTGGCCAGCAGTGGGTCCATTTTGGAGCCAGCTGGCATTGGCTCCTTAGAACATAGGGGAAGCTTCTGGCAGCTTCTCTCAAAAGCCACCCCTCAAGCCCCCTTCTCCCCACTACCAAAACCTTGTCATGCAAACCCATTACATGCATAGAGAATATAACTGCTTAGATTAATTTATGTAATCACATCAAGCTATATAGTATTCTTTTTTCTAAACAGGAAAGAAATATCAGATCTAATGCAAAACTGTAGCCAAGTTGGTCAAAAACCTGTTTTCTTTCATCATTTCAATTGCTAGTAGAACTATGACACCAATTAGGTATTACCTATATAATTATTTTAAGTCTTGCATTTTGACATGCAGTTTTATTTCCCAAGATATGACACTAACAAACTGGTCTCACAAGCTTTTCTGTTGATTTTCCATAGATTACACTGTAATGCAAATGCATTTATTCTGCAACTTTTATGTCTTTAAAATTGGTTTGAGCATTCTTTTAGATGAAGAAGAATTTTTCTGAACCTGGTTGAACTTAATAGACAGCAAAAATAGATTACTTTCACCAACTTGAAAAATTTCTCTAGCAAATTAGGAAAAATATCATTTGTAGTGGTACAACCACTCTCTTGACAAACTTCCTTGACTGAAGAGAATTTAGTAAAAACAGTAAAAACACTTCTCTGTGTTAAATATGTTACACTCCTGTGTGTGCTCTTTTAGAGATGACAGGAAGGCTTAATTTATTTACCAAATCCTTGTGCTTGAAGCCCTGTGGGAATTGTAGATTCTTCACTTTATTATGCATAGGTTCTCACAGTGAAACCTCAAGGCTAAAATAAACTGTTGGGCCTACACTGGAATCAAACTAATTTTTTTTAAAATCATGAATATAGTATCTGAGTTTAAAACAGTTTGTGTTCTTTCTTTCATTGTGAATTTCTAGCTGCTCCCATGGTAGGCACTTGCATGCCTGTGTCTGAGGGGTTGATCTACCCAAGAAAATTTCTTTGTTGTTGTTTAAACTTAATTTTCAGACTAATCACATAATTATGACCACATGACTCCATGTATATAAGCTGCCAGTTTAAGAGAAAAAACAGAACAACAGCATAGAAGAATTAATCTGGAAGGTCATAAGGGAAAATTAGATCAGTGTTTTAAAAACCTTTCTCTTTTTGAGATTGCACTTCAAAGACAGCCAGTTCCAAAAATGCCTCAAAGTTGATCTCTGTGGTCATACCTTGTGCAGTCAAAAATCAGTGTATGAGGATAAGCAATGATATCTAATCGGACTAAATGGAGGAAGTGGGAGACACCTGATAGAAGTGACATGAATGGATATCAGGAAACCTAGATTGACAGTAGCCTCAAAAGGGTAGCTGAGGACAAATGAAGTGGTTAAGAGAGGTAGAAAGGGAAGAAAGGGAACTAGGGAAGTGGAGAGAGGACTCCAGAAAAACAAGGCTTAAGGGAGATCAAGCTGATTACATCAGGAACTGTGATTGTGATGCGGTGTGTGTGAAGTTTTTGTGGCACTTCTCTTTTCCCATCCAACACCTACTTTTGTTCCATCATACCTAGTCTACTTCCTCACAAATCCACACTGTTTCAGTTTTCCACTGACTTCCTCTTTTTTGTTCATAAAGGTTCACAACCTACCACTGCAAATAACAGGTATTACAGTAAAGTCTCATTCTCATTCATTACTTCTCCAAATATCCTAATAAAAAAGACACCGGATTTGTATTTAGAACCACAGGAAAGACTTACAAGCCAAATGGATTTGTAATAACATCAGTAGGTTGCTGTGAGGTATCTATACAATTTGCAATGATTTTTACGTTATCTAATGATAAACATAATATTTCTTTGTCATAAATTGTAATAAACATTCTTATTACTATATATATTATACTATAGTGGGTTGTTTAGATAAAAATGACTTGGGATTTTTTCACCAAAGCAATGACCTGGCAGGAGTTTTAAAGGATATATTCAACTAGTAAGTAGGATTACACTTTTTTCGTAAAACTGTAGAAGGATTGACATGGTGTTAACTATACAATACTAATGCTACTAGTAGTGGCGGATTTGTCTATACTCTAGTACTGTCTGTAATAAAAGCTGGAATCTTCTGTTAGATCTGCCCTTGCCAATTTCTACCATTAAAACGGGATATCAGTTATATTCCATACATTATAAAAGCTTTAGGGTCAGATAATTTCTTTCCATCTACAAGTTGTAGGAATGAGAAACATCTTTGGACAGAGTGACTTGAAAGAAATAAAAACAAAAAACAGGAAAAGGAAAAAATCTAAAGCTTATGCTTTATGTCTGTGAAGTAAAATATTGAAGTGTCCTGTGTTTATTTCATTTCTAGATATAAAACTGAGAAGGAAAAGACATTCTATTAAAATCATTTAGCTGCGTATTGTCTACTTAGCATTTATCTAGAAAATAACTGTACAGTCGTATACCTAAAAGAACAATGCAGTTCCACAGAATTTTGATCATGGAAAATTATGTAGATTAAATACAATATTTCAACATTTTTCAGATAAAACTCAAAGACATTTTTACAGCGTTCATCAGAGTACTATCTGAGTCAAACTCCAAAAGTACATAATTTAATACTTATTTTTTTATATCCTCTTTACCAGTTACGTTATTTGAGCCAGAGATATATCCCTCTTCAAAAAACAGGTGTTTTCAAATGGCTATTGCTTTTTAAGAAGAACTTCACTGTTGTAGGCTGTATGCATCTTCAACTCACCTTGGGCCTGAGGAGGCATTTGCACCATCTTCAGTGAGTAGAGACTTTTCCTACAGTAATGAGACTATGTGAGAAAGCAGATGGTGCTTAAAAAAATACTGTTCAATTATAAAAAGGGAAAATCCTAACTGTTGAACTAGACAAGTTTCTGGTTTGGTTAAGAGATGAGTTCTATCTCAGGGTGTGTAGGTAAATATCTTGACAGAAGTAGAAGCTTGAGTATGAGAGAACCAGAAGCTTCTCAGCATGTTCTATTCCACAGACAAAGAAATTCTTAAGTGCCTAAGTTTGATCTTCCTTTAAGGTTATGCAAACATCTGCTTTTACTCTAACAAAATAACAATTTCTGTATCATGTCTTTGTTCTGCAAGTTCCTATTTCCATTTGTTCTACAAGTGGAAAAAAAAAGAGTTCTCATTTTTGTGATTTTACTTGATACTAGAGGACTTGGGTCTGTTTTCCTTGAGAGAAGTGGCACTTGCCTGCACCTCATCTTCTGTTTTTCTTCCAGCAACATACTCTGTACTTATGCAGGAAAACAGCAAAATTCTTATTCTGAAAAACCAGAGCAAGAATCTTAGGTTTTTATTTTGCAGCTAATGGGGAAAATTGGCAATTCCAGAGTGAGTGGCTATTATTCGACAAAACTATATTTTCTAAGACAAGACAAAAGAATAATGATTAAAATGTAACTTATCAATCCTGGCAACAGTTCTGCAAGATTTACACAAACAAAGCAAATTTAAAGATTGAATATTATTTCTATTTCTTATAAATTAGAACTTGCCTATTTTTATTTAAATATAAATTTATTTCTGCAATTATAGTAATTTCCAAATAATCCACAATATTCATTAAATACATAATCCTATTGTTTTTATGTTGTTATATCTGCACAGTGAAGTTTATCTGTGATCAAAGTTTTTAACTCTTTCCTGTATTTCAGTATAAGAAAGTGAATCAACAACATTTGTTGTTCTAATTTTTTTTCTATTAAAGACCATTTTATGAACATTTGTTTGGTCTAACTTTCTAATCTATATAAATTACAAAATTAGAAAATATTCATTGTGCAACCAATGTTTAAGTTTACAGGACCCATGCTAGAACAGGTAGCTATTAAAATCCTTTCCTACTCTGAAATCATTACTATCCATGCCATGACACATTAGAGGTACAATTTAAAGTTCAATTTCTGTTCTATATGATGTTCTGTATCAGAATTCTGTTAACATTTGTTTTTTATTTATGACGTGACATTTGTTCTATGGAACCAGCATGTTTTAATGCAAATATTACTATTATAAAGTATATACTTACGTGGCTAATTTTAAATAGAAACATACAGAAATTTAAGCATGTTTGCTACAGTAAAGTTACAATGTAAGGTGCACCAATAGCATTAATGCAATTGATAAGTCCTATGGCACATCTTTTGACAAATTTAAGCTATATGGAGAAGACAAGCAATTCTCCATTTCATATTCTTACTTGTTTTATGCCCAGTCAGACTTAAGTAGCTTATGTAAGTATTCTAACTTCATCTTCAGCAATGGTGTAACCCATATTAAGTTCACTTATTTTATGGGATTCGCTCTAAATTTTTCATTATTTATTGTGGAAGTAAAACCTCAACAATTATCACTGTAACTATGTTAACACACTCAGTCCAGGCTGACATCGATATTAAAGCTACTCTTTTAATATCCATTTTCATAACTTCAGGAAAAAAAAATAAAATCTCAATCCCTACTTTAACTAAACAAGTAGTCATAAGTGTTGGACTTTTGGAAACCCCATTAGCTGTGGCTTCTGATGCTTTGAAGTGTTCTCCATTATGTATTCTCTTTTAACATCCAATAAAAATTTGGATGCAGGAGAAGTTCAGAGAGGAATAAGGAGAACAATGCAATATGATGGAGAATCAATTTCAGTTACAGAAAGAAAAAGAGTATTTTTCACTGGTACAAATATGCTAGTTTCACCAAACTGAGCTCTGAGTAATTTTGTGGGTCTGAATTCTGAGATTCCTCAGTGTTGTGGATATGTATACTCAAGTGTAGAGTCTACTCTCAAACAAACTTAAATCAAAGTGAAGTATAACAAGTAACAACAGGAATAGTTGATAGTACTAGATGATTGAAAATACTACCTTAAACACATTGACATTTACTTGTTTTAGACAGGGACTGCTATTGATGTATGAGTATCTCCGCAGAAATCCACTAAACTGACAGTAAATCTGTTTAGCTGAGCACAACTTCATATATAATCCGTTCGGGTTGGATGCAAACTGGCTGCATTGATCTACTGTTAGATTATATGACAAGTAAATACTTAGCCTCAAGGCTTTAGTACTGTGGCTGTATCTAGACCTGAGTTACTAATGTTGGTCATATTGTAGTAACACATGTAGACAAGAATATTTATGTTTCTACTAGCTCTGAGTAATTTCCCTATTCTTCACTTTCTACATTTAACCAAAAAATAACAGCAATGATAGTTTAAGACTCAGAACTTCTACTGGAGCATTAGATGTCATAACTTCACATAGACATAAGTAAGTCCTCCTTGATGTGACAACTCAGTTTTTCTTACTATGTACATAATAATTGTATTAGCTGACCTTTAATTAAATAGCCATGTGACCAACATAATCTTGGATTTCATATTTCATTAATATTTTAAAGATATCTACAAAATAAATCAATACAACAATTTTATCTTTTTGATTGTTTTAAAATATTTTTCCTGCACAGAAAAACATAAAATCCCACCTGATTCTACAAAAAACCTTGTCTTGAATAAAAAGTATTTGATATTTGTTACCATTCCTAATATTGAAGATAGTGGCAAATGTGTCTATCAAAGATATACTAACCTCAAAAGAATTATGTATGCTAGAGTTTCCTTTTGATAGGTACTCATAAATCCCATAAACTAAATTCAAAATACAGAATAAATTCTATGTCACTAACTTGAGACAGTTTTCATAGCATCTATGTCACTAATTTGAGGAGACAGTTTTAATAGCACTGTTTTAAGCCTGTTTAGTCATCAATACATACATGGTTTACAGAAGATGAGATATTTTTATTTTCCAGATTGAGAAACAGAGGCAGGAAGTAATCAAGATTATTGTTTGCTAAAACAGTTAGATTCGCTTTGATATTCATATAAAATTGTTTCTCAATTTCATGTGCTGTGTATCGACAGAACCCAAACTGGCTATTTATTCTCAGTCTCTGAGCTTTCTTCATTCCATAGGTTTGTCCTTCCCTAGTGACAGTGTCATTCATTTATTCTTTTTCAGGAAGAAAATACTGTCACCCTTCCATGTCATAATCATAGAATCCAGAAGCATTGTTGTGAACATTGTTGGCTGACAAACAATCAGTAAAATCCAGCTGAAATTTTAGACAGACTACCACACCAGACTGACGCTACGGAACTCCGCAAACTGCCTAGCTCATATTTTATGAGCATCCTCAACAGGTAGGAGACTGAAATCTCTAAATGTATTTCCATATCCCTTCCATTTACATTCACTGAAGACTTTCTGACCCAAACGGTCATCATTGCAAATGCATGTGGAACATGGGTAGTGCATCTGCATGAGTACCTGTTCTGACCCCTGACTGACTCGAGATTTCATTCTCACTCTCAGTATTTACAATGATGTGCAGCAAAGGACTTATTTCTGCTCTGAAAGAAGCTTACAGTAATACTTAACATTGGAAAGGAACTTGGTATTGCCATCAGTACAAAATTAATCCACAGGATAGAAATCTATAACCAGAACTCTATAACCATCACTTGCTGTTTATTTAAACCTGATCTGACAATCTAGACTCATACAGTTCACAAAACACCTTGACTCTATTGACTTCAACAATAAAAATATGGTAGCATTACACACTACTAACATATTAAAAATGTATTGTCAGATGAAGTCTTTTAAAGTATTTTCAGATTTAATCTTGAGGTTCATAGTTCTCAAACTATTTTCTATGAGATTTCACTTATACAGTGCAGATTCTATATGTTTTGGTAACAAACAGTGCAGGCTTTCATTTAGCATGTGTTATCACATACTGAAATAAAATACTCAATTTGCCTTTTTAACTAGAATCTTAAAGAAGACAGTATAGTGCCATATGACTCCGTGTAAATATAAAGTTTCATTGAACGGTGTCCTGTGCAAGACAAGCAGATCATTGCTATTCACTATATGTGTTTCTGTGGACTTTATGTATTTAAATTATGTTTCCAGCTTAATTTTTTTTTCTGAATGTCTGACTGTACTAGGGAGAGAGCAATTTGTGATGGAATTATGAAAATCCTTTCATCAATCAAATATAAATATGTTATTTCTCAGAATAATTTACCAGAAATTGAAGTTGGGCTCTTGCATATACGTGTTTCTGTGTATGTGCCCATATAGCTATAGTTAAAAGCTATTACACACTTTAATACAGGACTTTTGTCCTCTGGAAAGGAAGTATCTACTGCAAGTGTTTACCCTAATCTCTAGTGAAGTATACATAATCCCTGCATAAGCACATGGAGAATAAGGAGGTGATTGGTGACAATAGAAATGGCTCCACTATGGGTAAATTGTGCCTGACAAATTTGGTGGCCTTCTATATCAAGGTTACAGGATTGGTGGATAAGGTAAAGAACAACTGATGTCATCTGTCTGGACTTGTGCAAAGCATTTGACACTGTACCTCACAATATCCTTGTCTCTAGCTGGAGACACATGGATTTGATGTATAGACTGCTTGGTGGATAAGGAATTGGCTGGATGGACCTATATTGTCTGCAAGCTTAATCTTGGTAAAAACATGAGGAAAAAAGGCCTCCTGTAGCTCAAATAACAGATTTTTCCAGGCACTATTTAATTTGTTTGAACAATTCTTTGTTGGAGCTAAGAAACTACTTCTGAAATGTGTACATATTGATGAAGAGTAACTGAAACTGATTAGAAAAAATAATTATGATAATATTATTAATAATTTATGCTAAAATATTTGTGACACATATACAATTCACTTCTGGTTACTGACTTAGGCACAGTATTATTCTGACTTTCCCATAAGACCATGAGTCTTCCTGCAAAGTTTTGAAAATACTAAATAGAGTATTAATGTTGTAAGGGATTAAGTGGGGTTTGCAAGCAGGAACAGATACTTAATGTGTCTTGAAAGGGAAACAGAGAAGTGATACAGTGCTATTTACTAGTTTACTCCATATAATTTACAAGTAACTGACAATAAACTACAAAAAAAGAATCACAGGAAGAATATAGTCATAAAGTAAAAAATTTACTGTCAGTCAATTCTTTTAATTGGATTCTTTTTGTCTCATATAAGCACTTTTAATGTTTGAAATTCAAAGAAAGTAATTTTCTTCTAAATAGACTGAACTTTTCTGGGAAGGGTACTTTGAATTTGTTTTATAGAGTCCCACAGACAGAAATCTAGTATCAAAATTGGATAAAGAGCAAAACACTAGTTTAAGAAAAGATCTGTAGGGAGTAAGTGATAAAATCAGCAGGGAATCACTAATGCTCTAAATAGCCTAAGCAGGGGTTAATGATCACCAAAATAAAAGTGAAATGATAAAAAGAACGGCAATAAGAAACAGGAGACTGCAAGTTACCAGGGGGTCCATTGAGAAGTTATTTGAAGCAACAAGCTGAGACACACATAATGCAGATTGCATCAACAAGGAAGAGAAAACAAACATTCACTGAAGCAACCAAAGAAAAATGTGATGTCACCCAGAAAAAACAAACCAAACCAAAACCATACCCAACCATAAAACAGGAGGTTGTCAGACATAAGAGTCTATTGCAAAATGACAAAGAGTCAGTACCCTGAAACCAAGTGAAACAGTAGTTTAAAATACTCAAGACCAGACTTCATTTCAGACTTCAAATTGCTTCTCTTGCATAGGCTTTATATCCTAGATCCATGCAATATTGAAATACCTTCTCTAGCATCTATTGCTTTGGTTCTTATTTTGTGCTTTGGTACTTTAGTTTATTGGTTTTGTCTAAGACATTTTCAGAAGTCTTAGGATTAACCAATTCCCATATGTGCTATGTGATAGACAACAGTATAGCACAGGGAGACCCTTACTACTCTGGAAATGGGAAGAAAGAAGGGACATGGCTCTGTGTTATCTGGAGAACAGACAGGGTACTGCATTTGTAACAACTAAGAACCATAAAGGTGTACTAATGATAGTGTAGTGTTCTGCATACTTCCTGATATTTTTTTCTGGCATGTAATTTGAGCTAATTGAAGGATCATTTTACTACTGTTTCACCATTATCCTGTGAGGGAAGGTAATTGTCACAAGGTTCTTTACATGAAAACTGAACATGAAAGCATAAATAAGCTTTCTGTAAAGGTAAATGATAATGTTAAATTAGATGTAAAATGTAGTAATAATACTACATTTTTAATGAAACCTTTATAGAATATCAGGTACCTGTTGGGTCCTGGAAAAGGCCATATATATAGATAGCGGGTGGTTTTTTAAATCTTATATGTTTTTGTATCTCACAGGCAGAAATAATTTGCATCACTTATTTAAAACATTTTTCATCAATTTTACATCAGAGTTCATATCAACAGATATGTCTAGCTGTGCTTTCTTTACTAAAATTTGATCATTTTAGAAGCTCACAGTAAATGAGACCTAAGCTTTCAGCAAACGTGCATATCTGTAGGCAGAATCCTATTTGATTTCAACAAAATACCCAAAAAACAAATCATGAGCAGCATCAAGGCACATAAAGCTTCTTCCACTGGAACTGCAATATACTCTTCTGAAAAGGGTCATTAAATGAAGCCATTCAAAGCATCGGCAGTTCTCTGATGGCAGCAATATTTTTATCTATTAGTGAAATGATACTGCCATATCCTTTCCAGCTCATGTTTCAGTAAATGCCCTGTAGATTTTAGTTTGAATGCAGATAACACATATTGTAAGTACCAGGGAAAAATAAGAAAATATGGAATTTTTGGTGTAAAGCGAGTGAGAGTTCTCAGGAATGCCTACAAGTGAAGACAGAAACATGACACGTTGGAAATCTCTAAATGAGGAAGAATGTACTAAGGCAAGGATCCTCAGGTGTCTCAGTCCAGAAAAGCTTGCAAATGTACTTATCTTCACAGGAACTTACATCACCACCCACGTTATTATGGTCTGTATTAGAACATTGTATCATTCGAGCTAACATTTTTTTCATTCACACAGTTCATACACTAACTATGTGATCACAGCAGGTTCTTAAACAACTTCAATAAGAGGTTTCTATTAGATTTTACAATCAATGATTTTAATCCTGACTTCCACATTATGTACTATCTGTAACTATATAATTAAGCTTTGCCAGCACAAATACAACTCATATTGACCAGCAGAGATATTTGGAAATAGGCACTGGAAGTAAAACTGCCAGAAACTCTTGTAGGAAAGACAAGAAAAAAGAAGGGATAAAGAAAGGAAAAGTTCTGAAAGTTTAGATAGAATTTGCAGTATTCAGAATAAATGTTTGTGTATGTATTCCTGTACCTACAATAATGCTATTTTTTTCTCTTAATCTATTAACTAACCAAAAAGAAAGAATTCCTATTACAGAGAAGCCAATGGGGTAGGTACACAGTTCAGATATAAGACTCTCAGACCTAACCAAATTCCCACTCTGAATCTAGCACTGGCAGAAGTGCAACATGAAGTTTTTAGCTTGTGTGAAAACCTACTCTATAGCTGTGGGTACAGAAAGTAATTTTCTACATTCAGTAGAAAAGTTCACATAATGTTTTATATCTTGAATCTAGTAAAGTCATCAGCCATTGATACAATAAAACAAAGAAAACTGATAAATTAGATCACATGTTTAAGTAAAATTCAAATTATTTTGTCATACATCACATTCAAAAGACCATATTAATTTATGCATCCCTTCAACATAATATATACTGCAAATATATATTGCTCCAAAGCAATTTACATAACAAAAGCTATCTATAATTCAAAAATATCACTAGGTTATGTGCAAAAGCTCATCTGCACACCCACGAAGGAGCCCACAGAGATAATTACAAGCTGGAGCCAAAAGAATGCCCTGCTGAGCTCCTCCTAGACCCATAATCAGTCATCTGTCCAGCAAAGGCCCATCTCCATAACAAGATGAGAACAGGAGCACAAGGCACTGGGTCTCAGTGACCAGGCAGACCTGAGTGACAACAAATGCCAGCCCTTGGGGCAGGACCAGAGGTCAGACACTTATGACTGTGGTACAGCATCTGGAGCAAGTGCAAGGGTACATGTGAAGAGCCATATTTGGAAAATACTCTAGAGTCCATCACAACAATTCGGTAGAATTTGCAATAAAGTTCCAGTGCCCAGGAACATTCCTTGGAATTGTTTACTTTACTAACAAAGATGTAATCACTAATCTCACATAAGAAATTTCAATCATAAAGTAGTGGTTGCTGTGAGAAGCCCTGGTATCAGCTCAGCAACATTCTCCCTCCTGTCAGAATTCAGCAACTATATACAGGTACGTTTTCTCTGCCCAAACCTTATGGTCATATTCTGATTTGATAACATTGTATACCCAGCCTGTCTTCACATAATCACACAGAAATTGTCATATTACTGTAGAGACTGTAAGACAACGAAGGATCAGACTCTAAATCCATAATCAGGAAATATTTTAGAAGTACCTTATTTAGAAAATGCAGTAAATCCTTTAGGCAATTTGAGAGTTATCTAGAATATAAAATACAAGGAATGGGTTTCAAGGTAATGAATCCAGCAAAAGGACAAAATGTGTTATTTTGAATGATTGCTACTTGATGAGACTATAATAAAATCTCCAGCTCCATCCTATTAGACTTAGCAGGAAGGTCAAATATGCAACAGAAATTGAATTGACATGATGCAGTTAGCAAAAGGATCACTAGTACCAATTCTGCCTTTAATTTTGTGAAGTTATATTTAAGCTGTGCAAAAAGAAGAAACTGTTTCAACAAAGAAGAAAAAATCTTCAGACTTCTGAGAAAATCTGAGATTTTCTTGTGTTTTTATCTATTTTTTAAAATCTACATATATTCAACATTCATATTTTTATGCTGACTTTTTAGTAGTTGTTTGTACAAAGCAGAATGGTGTTCCAGAAGTTTGTCTTCAGAGGTATATTGGCAGAAATTACAATTAGATGGAATAGCAATAGCTTTAAGTGACATATATGTATCACTAGATTTTAAAAGGTATGAATGCTTTAGTTTTGAGATAATTATTGGAACAAAGTTTTTTTTAAAATTATGATCACTCTAAAATGAGCCTTCTCTCTCATTTAAACAGCAGGATTTCTCTAATATTGTACATGCTTTTATAATTACTTTACTTCAATGTAATACTTTAATGAAGACCAGTTTAATTAAATTAAATTTCTCCCTAGTGGTAACTCAATCAAAATGTATTCTACCCTCATTATGTTATCCGTAGGAGTCCAACATTGTAAGTGCTATAAGAGAAGCTTGTTTTAATGAGAATGGTCATGACGTATTATACTTGAGAGTCAAGTTACAGAAACTTTAAATGTTATACAACGAAGAACTGTATCTTAAGATGAGACAGTAGACATTTCTGTACTAATTGGTTTTGTTTAATACTGTCTTTAAATTATTATGTTATTATGTATTTATGACAGGCATTTACTTAGAATGTTATACTGCATGCAAGTTTCAGTGATTAAATTTTTATAGATAAATATTTGTCTCTTTCTTAATGATTAGGACAGCAATCACTGATGTTTATTCTGAAATGACATTTATCATCACCTCCTGTAGAGCTCTTTAACAATGATACATCAGCAACATATTTACAAGAACTCTAATTTTAAGGTGGCTTTTTTTAGAAAAGTGTATAGTATATATTCGGGTAATATTAAAGTGCTTTCTCTGTAAACTGGACATCCATAGTGGGCTTTGTAAACTATTGTTTTTCCGCTGCTAAGTTTAGATAATGAATGTATTCAGTAACCATAAAGGTAGCCAGAAGTTAAATCACAGAATCACAGAGTCAAAAAATAGGAAAGCTGGAAGGGACCAGAGGGGGTCATCTGGCTCAATCTCCCTGTTCAAGCACAGTCATCTGAGAGAGCACATTGCACAGGATTGTGTCCAGAGGGTTCCTGAATATCTCCAAGGGAGACTCCAAAACTTCTCTGGGCAATCTGTTCCATGCTCAGTCACATGAACAGTAAAGAAGTTTTTCCTCATATTCACTTGGAACTTTCTGTACATAAGTTTCTGCCTGTTACCTCTTGTCCCATTGCTTGGCACCACCAAGACAAAAGTGACATCTTCCCTTCAAACACTTACAGACATTGATGAGGTCCCCTCTTAGTCATCTCTTCTCGAGGTTGAAATGCCCAACTCTCTCACTCTACCTATGTAAGAGAGATGCTCCAGTCCTTTAATCATTTTTGTCTCCCTAGGTTGGAGCCACCGCAGGAGCTCCATGTCTCTCTTGTCCTGAGGCGCCCAGAATTGGGCACAGCACTCCAATGCAGACTCACTAGGGCTGAGTAGAGGGGTAGGATCAACTCCCTCAACCTGCTGGCAATGTTCTTCCTAATGCACTCCAGGATATCATTGGCCTTCTTGGGCACAAGGGCGCTCTGCTAGCTCATAGACAGATTGCTGTCCACCAGGACCCCCAGATCCTCCTCCACAGAGCTGCTTTCCAGCAGGTTGTCCCCCAGTCAGTACTGGGGCACAGGGTTATTCCTTCCAAGGGGCAGAATCTTTGTCAAATTTTAGCCAATTTCAGAATGCCCACTTCTCCAACCTGTTGATGTACTCCTGAAGGGCTGCACTGCATCTGGGGTATTGTCCAATCCTCCCATCTTTGTGTTTAGTGAACTTGCTGAGGAGGCTTCTGCCCCTTCATCCAAGTCACTGATGAATAAGTTAAAGAATACTGAGCCCAGTATTGAAAAGGCCTCCAATTAGATTCTTTGCCACTGATTATGACTCTCTGGGATCTGCCATTCAAACAGTTCTCAATTCACCTCGCTGTCCACTCATCCAATCCACAGCTCCTCATCCTATGAGGATGTAGTGAGAGAAAGTGTTAAAAGCCTTGCTGAAGTCAAAGTAGACAATATCCTCTGTTCTCCCCTCGTCCATTCAGGTAGCTGTTTCAGCATAGAAGTCAATCAGGTTGGTCAAGCATGATTTACCTTTAGTGAATCCATGCTGACTACTGATCACCTTCTTCTCATCCATGTGGATAGGGATGTCCTCCAGAATGAGGTGCTCCATAACCTGTTCAGGGATTGAGGCAAGGCTGACTGACCAGTAGTTCCCTGAGTCCTCCTTCTTGTCCTTTTTGAAGACTGGGGTGACATTTGCTTTCTTCCAGTCCTCAGGTACCTCTCCTGATCACCATGACTTTTCAAAGATGATCATGAGTGGCCTTACTATAGTGTCCACCAGCTCTCTCAGGACTCATCGCAATAGGGCCCACAGACTTGTGGCTGTCAAATTTTCCTAGGTGGGGTAAATGACTAAATTGCTAGATTAAGGTGTCATGCAGCTAATTTCTCTGTCTCCTGGTTGCTACCAGAATCCTAATGTCACAACAAGAAACATATACTCTGATGAGGAATTTCCTCTGGAGTGAACAAAACATGAACAAAATAAAGCCTTTTGCATAAAGCCTAGGAATAGACTAGAACAAAACACACAGTAAGAACACAGCCTACGTCACACATCTGGCTCCACTGACCTCCTTCAGTCAACCACATGTTTACCTCAACCCAAACTTCACACTATCTCCCTCGTACACTCTGCCAGGTCTATGTTTATAAAACAAAGATGGCTGACAAGCTCCCTTCTTACTCAGGTGCATCTTTGAAGGTCATAGATGTGCTCAGAGATGAGATGATTAACATCTTGGTTGGATCTCCGTGATGCTCACAACAAGAAAAAAACCCACACAATTGAAAGATAATAGAAGTGTCCGAACACACAACAGTGTATGGCTACCCTGTTGTATAGTAATAAATGCTGTCACAATCTGTGTTGTTGATGGCTGACTGCAATATCATGTTGTTGACTGCAACATCTTCAGTGGCTGTAGTACATATCAACCTCAGCAGCATTTTGTCTTTTCCATGTATTATGGAGCAAACATTCACTTTTCTCAATTCCATTCCATTTCTGACAGAACTTCCCATGCCACTTGCTGTGGCTGCACTTTAAAATTTGAGCTTGAATGCTACAAACTTCTCCATCCATAAAAGATGCACACCAGGCAGAACATAATACTTGATTGTTTTGAAACCCAAAATACGTGCTTTAGTACCTTGTGTCCTAGTAAAAGTAGTATTGCCATTGCCAGTTGTAACAGGCCAAAGACCTCATGCAATTTGTATCTTGTACTAAATTTGCAGAGCTACAGTCTTGGCCTGTTAGGTTCGTTTTCAACATTTTGCGAGAAACTCTGGTGTGAACTATGGCCGGATAGCAAGTGTCTCTTCTTTTGATGTCCTTGTATGATGGTTTTATTGTTATGTTCAGAAAGCAAACCTCAGTCTAGCTTCTCAGTAGCTCTTCATACAAATGACCACAGCAAATGACCTATAATTACTCACAAACCGTAGCTGAAGAAAATGATGAGTAAAAAAATTTCTTGCATTCATAGTAAGAAGATCAGGTAATACAAGACTTAAGTAGGGAGTACTCCTTTCTGTATCTTTCCATGAAACTGGCTATAGTAACTCCAGACTACATCAGTAGGTTTCTCTTCTCAGGAGATGTAACCACTGCTGCTATCAGTATATCACATTAAATCTGAAAGAACATCTGCTGAATATCAAAGTGTACCAGGTCAAATTAAGGCAATTCTGGACATAAGGAAAATTACTTGCAACAGAAGTGGACTGTGCTTGGCATAGCTAACTTAAAATCAGCTCAGTATACATTACAACCACAGAAAATGTCTGCACCAATGCAGTTAATGTGGGTAGGACCAGTCCACAAGTGATTTACTATTATTAGGGCATAAACTGTGGAGAAGAATGTTTACTGAAAGATAAATCTGCAAAGAATAGCTCAAAACTGACCATCCTCTGACCATAAACCAAAACCAAACCAGAGTATTTCCTGGATCACTAAATAATCACAGAATCACAGCAAACAATGGTTTTAACCTTGTAGAATTTCCGAAATTTAAACATATACAGTGTTTTTAAATGACTGCGGCATTTAAAGGAACAGTATGTCTGTGTAATTTTTTTTGGCATTTTCAGATTTGGCAATTAATAACATAATTTTTCAGAATTAATTTTGATCCTGTTACAACTGTGGATGTTTGATAGCTCTGAAAAGCTGGCCCTAGAAAAAAGCCTTTCAAAAACTTCAGATACACAGCTTTGAAAAATGTCTGCCTCAGCCCAGTGATTAAATACTAGGATGAAAGTTTACTATGTAATAGGAAGTACCCAACTTTTAATGAAAAAACAATCTGTTCTGAAGTATTTTACCTGTTGTAAGATTTATAAATATCATCAGCCTAGATACTGGATTATGTGTGATTATGTCAACACAGTTCAATAACAGCGTGGAAATAAAAATCAAAACTGGCAATAAATAAATAAATAAAGGTACCAAATTATTAACTGTTAAGGAAACTCTTCCAATGAATGTACAGGGAAAAGGTGAGTTGCATGTTTGTGCCAAGGACTGAATCTAATTCTGACATCTGAAGGACAAAGAAAAGAATTTGAGCAGGTTTTGGAGTTTCTATTTGAAGAAGAGAATAGAAAAGCAAATTCAGGCTTAATTCCAATAAATTAGAGTTGCCTAGCTTAGACTTGTAAAAGTATATGAAGACTCAATAAATGCCACCTTTTCATTTTAAGTCTTCTTGATTGTTCTTAACCTGCTGATAAAGTTGCAGGTGTAACTGTAGTAGATTCTATATTTCACTCACTGACAACCTTCCAATTTCTTTCCATTTCTACAGTGACAGAAGTTATGATTTGAGGAAAATCAGTTGGATTTAATTTCTGTGCTCCAGAGTTTAAAATGCTGTTGATATATTCTGCTCAGGCACAATGTTTTCTTTCTTTCCTGTGTTCCTTTATCATTAATTTTATTTTTGCATTTTACTTTTTCCAGTCCATTGATCTTTCCACATTTCTTTCATTCTTTAACAATCTCAAAATATTTCTTGGTATCTGTTCAATGATTTGCAACTTCCCTCTTAATTTTTTCTTTCTTTCTCATGTGCCTTCTTAAGTTATTGCCCTTAAGATCCACCTCAAAAATTAAGGCTATACAAAGACAGGTAAGAAGGTGACAAAAAGGAAATTCTCAGATAACACACACACAGAGGACAATCTTTTAACATGAATATGAAAGTAGCAGCTGCAGCTCAGAATATGACAGGAATATGTAATAACGTCATTCTCTCACAGAGGCATATAGGAGCAACAGAATTCCACTTATTTTCTCCTGGAAAATAAGCAAATGTTAATTCACGTATCATGCATGAAGCAAGATTGAAATAAATGATTTAAAATCTTATTTCAACTTGACAAATTTCAAAAAATTCAAAGCTAATATATCAAAAATGTGGAAACAGTATTAAAAGGTGTTCTTTTAGGATTACATATAAAATAAACTGCATGTTTATAACATTATTTTTTCCTAATTCCTAACATTATATTTCTAGTGAAAATATCTAAATTGGGATACTGAGTATTTATTCCAATCATGTCTCAATTACGTTCTTAAGTGGAACGGAATACAAATAATTGAGCCATTGCTGAAGCTCATTGACTAGCTTAGTAACTGAATCTGATCTTGGAGTGGACTAGATATTTACAATCAATACAAAGCAACCAGTTTGCAGACTTAATTGCTACAAACTACTGCTAGATAAAAAATATGCTGCAAATGAATTTGCTTTCAGAAAGCAATTGTAAAGTGGTGAAGGAAATCAATTAATAACTGCAGTGTAATCTTTACACAGACATCTTGAATGCTTCGAAGTCATACTCTAAGCCCACTATCATGAAATACAGCTACAATATTATACTGGTTGGGGTTATTTTTATTTTTTATTTTGTCCTCCTGGCATTGCTGCTTAATGCATTAATACTTCATTTATCTATTTCTTTAACATTCTAATAAAGAAGATAAACTAAGAAATACTTGGGGGGGAAGAAAAAAAAAGAGGTATCAGGAATATTTAGTAAGCACTAATACTACAGCATCAGGAATATCTCTTTTTTTGCAGAGTAGAATAGACTCCATAGTATTGTTTTTATAGTCTTTGTGTCCGGGGTATGATGTTCTATAAAAGCTGTCCTTAGTGGAACCTCTTCAAAAATCTACTGATGTGTTATTGTTGACTACTGGAATTTCTTTGTAGAAAGAGTGACATTACATCTGCAGTGCAGCATTTCCTTTATTTTTTTTTCTTTTTTTGATTATCAAATATGCAACCGGAGAATTGTTATATGTGCATTTTCTAGTCTGTTATTAAAAGTAAACTTTAAAAAGGAGGTATTAGTACTATTGGACTTATCCATAGGACATAAAGGTAATACACACTACAGGTACTGAAAATATTTTTCTATTATACAGTCTTCATAAAGGGATGTATATTTCATATTTGCCTCTCTACAAGGCCATAAGAACTCATTCAACAAGAGGCAAAATGGTAACACTGTTATTATTACTGTTGAACAACTGGTCAACTTGATGCATTTTTTCCTCATTTTAT
Organism: Lepidothrix coronata; assembly: GCF_001604755.1. NCBI lineage: Eukaryota > Metazoa > Chordata > Aves > Passeriformes > Pipridae > Lepidothrix > Lepidothrix coronata. Next base: position 4,588,554 of record NW_016690236.1, on the reverse strand, counting down.
GTCATTTTCAGGGAAGAAATGAGGCTAACTGTCCATATGATTTTCTACAGCTTATAAGCAGGTTAAAAATGAATGAATTTTTATGAGAAGAGCAATGTCTCTCCTCAACTTGCCAAGATTCTGTATTAAATATCAAATTTTGCTTCACAATCAGTCATGTAAAATCCAGTCCTGAACAACAATTGCTTAGCACTGCATAGCTTGACCTCTCATGCAATCTAGTATAATAATTGGCTTGTGGTAAAGATTGATAATTATTCACTTCCCTCCCATCAGATTAAAAGCATAATGATCGGACAATAAACTGTTATGTCTTTCTGATATTTAGCATTTACAAAGAGTTGAAAAAAGAATGGGATATAAGGCTGTCAAAAGCAAAAAATTATACACAAGATTCCAAAGACATTCACTAAATATGATATAAGTAAATATATGGTTTAAAAGTCTGTGTCTGAAGGTTTATTTTCTAAACAAAGAATTCTTTGTAACTAACAGGCATTTTGAAAGAAAAGAGGAAGACAATTAGGACAGAACTATTTTGTCACAAATCTATAAGAAACAATTACCAAAAAAAGTAGAAATGTGAAGCCAAAAGATGAATCACAGAATGCTATCAAGGCACATTGTCTACTACAACATAAGATGTATCATCAAAAGCAAACATTGAAAATGCTGACTTGAATATAGTCAACAAAAGAAGTAAGAAAACTAATACCTAGCAAACTAGGCAAAGTGGCAGTCATAGTCAAATGACACAATTAATCTGACTGATAGCCAGCTATGTTTCTTATCTGGAACACAAACAAGAACAAAGGCACTACTACTATGAAATACTAAAAAATTATTGTAGCGGTGATACTGTATTGCCTACTCAGATACCTTTTTCATAATCACAAAGGACTACAGAAATCACATCCTTTGTTTTAGGTGCCTCTGTTGTACATGTAACTTCATTCTGAAAAATTATATTCTATCAAGAAAATAAGTTCAAGATTATTAATACATTGAATATATTCAAATTTTATTAGACTATGAAAGAAAAATAAAAATCAGTATTTTTCATAAATGTGGAAGTAATTAAGAATTTGGGATTTACTTCTCTGACATGCAGTATTTATGAGCAAGGAGAAAGAATATGAAGAGAATGCCAGGACAGAATTAATATTAAGGGAGAATTTCTTACTTCTTCTGATACAATTTTATTGTATGATAATTTTTTTTTTAGAAAAGCACATAGTTATCATTTACAAGCACTTGAAATTCTTACACTCTGACCTCTAAAAAAATTGCTCAACTCTTTTGCCATAACCTCTCAAATCTCTTTAGCCAGAATACTTTACATTAGACCTGCTAGCAGTAAACACCCTTTCCATCCAGTCTTCTCAGAAAAATCATACCTACCACAGAGCAGCAGTGAACTTGATTATTAAGCATTCTTGAATGACTGAGAAAAAAGATCAGATTCAAAAATGTAAAAGAAGATGTGATCCAGAGTTGGCAGAAGCCACCACAGGATCGTCACAGTAGAGGAATATTGACAGATAGATCTTCGAAATCTCAAAATGAGCTTTGAAACATCATTTGCACAAGTACAAGTGTCATTAATGACAATGATGCACTTCAATAATAGCAGTTATACAGTGCAATTTTCAGAACTATGATATTTGGCCATATCTTTAGTAGAGAAGAAGGAGAAGCTGTCTGAGGTGAAGACAGAGCTCCTGCTATGGTTGCCAAAAGTGTGCACTGTGTAAAGGAAGCTTGAGAAAGCAGAACTGCAAACGTGCAGTTTAGAAGATACTTCTGGGTGAAGTCACTAACTGATTTGCCATGTCAAATTTACCTCTGTGTTACTGATGGATAATGTCTGGAAATTAACAAGACCCTTGCCCAATTTCTATAAGAAACCTTTGAGGGTGCATTCTTTGGCTTTTACTTAAAACTGCTTTTACAGGTTTAACTGTTAAGTGTTCCATGGTAAAGGAACTTTGATGTCTCCTCTTCAAAACTGGCATATTTTGTCAGTCCAATTCTGCTTAAAATAGGTATCTATTCAACAGAAGATATTTAAAGCGTATGACAACAATCATCTTCTGTGGGAATTGCTTAAGCACAGGAACAATTATCATAAGTCCAAAACAATCAAACATATAGAGAGGAAAGTATTATTAATTCTACCTTTCATTTAGCATAGCTGCTGCTTGTCTAACTTCTCTGACAGAAAAGAGAAAAAATAAAAGTAGTCTTTTAAGATCAGTTTATACTGATCTTAAATGGCCTTCACGATTGAAGTAATTTAGAAGTTGTTGAGGGTACACAATAGAAATTATTGTCTCCTGGTTTAGAAAGGACAAACATCATATTTCTAATATAGGCCACAGAACAAAATATATCTATGTTCTGTACTGCCAAAAGGAAAAAAAAAAATCACTTTGTTTTGTAAAATTATTATGACTTATGGTCATAAAATATATAGATCACAAGCAAAAGGAAACAAAAACAGATTAAAATACAGTTGTGGTTGTCAAAAGCCTTTAAACTGTCCAGGGTGTGTTCTTTTTCCAATACTTGTGTAGTTATTTGTTCTGTCCTCAAGGTACTATAAAGTTACTATAAATTCAGTGACAAAAACATTGCTTTTCATGTATCTTCTCATCAAAAACATAGCAAATTCTTTAAGTGATATGGAATTGGTTAATTTTAATCAAGCCAGAAAAAAATCTTGCAATGTTAGTCATACTGTCCAACATGAAAAAAAAGTTAGTAATTAAGTATCGTATGAAGAAAATTCCATTAACAAATAACACAAAATCTGTACATTTGATCAGTTTTACAAGCAATCAAGAACAATATTTCATTTGTCTAATCTATGGCAACAATTAAATTTTGCAAACATAAGGAAGATCAAAGTACTTTGGTACAGCTTTAAAGATTAAATATGCTTAGATTCTGATGATCATTATGCCTATTTAGAATGAAAGAGACCACTTTTGCTGGTTTAGGACTTGTCCTCTTTGAGGCAGTCTAACCTCTGGATGTTTTAGTGTAAGAATTATTCCTCAAGTGACAGAAAGACCAAAAGTCAGTTATATTTTAAGTCTGTAACCTCTTATTTATGGTTTTCTACCACAGCACTCTCCAGTTTTACAACCTCAAACTTTTTCTTCCATGCAAGTGTAATATTTATAATGGACTTGTGTTAATCTCACAGACCTAGGGCTTCCTTGCAATAGACCATCCAAGTCACCCCGGAAATTACAGATCTCCAGGATTTAAGATATTAGGGGCTGTAAAACCCAGTTTGAGAACTAGCATCACTAACTGCTAGGAAAAAAATTTTAAAAAGCCTGTCATTACCTTCTCTGTCCTTCTATACTAAAAGGCAGGTTGCAGCTAGACATCCCATGGCTCTGGAATGAAGCCACTAATATTTTTGTTAATGCAGTTTTTGGATTGACTATATGCACATATACGACACTCTCTGACTCATTCCAAGAGACACTATTTGCTTTCCAGAATCCTCCTAATAATGTAGTCTGTTCCAGACTACAGTGTATAGGAATAAGTGACAACCATTATCAGGGCATTTTGATAAGAAAACACGTTAAAGACAAAAAGAGAAAGACCGTGACATTCCTTTTTTGTAAAAGCTGAAAATTAAAACATAAAAGATGTACCAAAAAATATGAGGAAGAAACTGTGCAAGAGAAGATATGATAGGAAAACTGAAGTGCTCCAATCTGATCTCATGACCTGTTGCAAAAATCATACAATAATATATGGTACCAGAACTACAAAAGAATTAAGAAAAAATAAATCAATTTTATACTCAAAATACTTGTCTACTATTCTATCCATATCAGGCAGTCACTTGTTCTTACTATCTGGGAAAAAAAATAAGTCTATGCTTAACCCAGTAACATAGACTTAAAAAGAAAAAAGAATACAGAGAAATCAGTATAAGCATATTAATTTTGATTTCAGTCTCCTGATGAGGGTTGATCTCAAATACATCTTAACACAGGTGGAGAGATAAAATGGTGATGAATAATACATATATTTCCCAGCTTCAAGTAAATCATTTATATCTGAAATTACAAGTCAGAAAAGCTACTGAATGATTTTTTAACATGTGACACTTGACAAGTTTTTTTCAGGATTAAGAGAAGCACATTGGCCTTTTTCTGCATTAAACAATTGCTAATGACATTGGTTTATTTTGCAATTTAATAATAACACTGAAACAAATAATAATTGAATATTCTGTAATGTTATTGCCATCTCATTTTTACAGAGATTCTTTAAAAAATATATGAAATTAAATTCCAATGATGTGCTGGAATAAAAATACAACGAAAAGTTAAATGATAAAATTCAATTTAAATTTTTTTCTTGTGATTTTGTATAGAGAAAATAATCTTTCCTTAAGCATCACAGGAAAAAGTAACCCAGCTTGCTTTCATTAATGGGTAGGAAAAGAAATCAAAATTAATCTGCCTGGCTAATATTAATCTTTGGTAAGATTTAAAATGTATCCCCTTTGAGAAAAAAAAAAATTATCTTTAAAATCACTTCCACAGAAACTGGTTTAATTCCGTTCATCCACTCTACGTACCCCTAAGCATAGTTGATAATCAGATGGTTGTACATGCTTTGAGGTGATATAAGTGATTTCTGGTTAGTAAATAGAGTCATTAATTCAATCTATATTACATATTTAAAAACTCAATTTTATAACAACTCACCTCCCTCAGGACAAAAAACCCCCAACATCTCAGCATTGTTAAACAAGTCCAATCTTTTACACTGGCACAGGTACAGTAAGAAAAAAATAAACCAAAAAAAAAGCAAAATCTTAATATTACTATGTCATATAAACTATAGATTCTGATGTACAATTGCACACATGGAATCGTGAGCCTGAGTCATACCCTACCTATGAATTCTTGGGAAAAGGTGATTCTTTACTACACTGGAGGATTTTTAAAACCCATTTTTTATTGATTTTTTTTCCAAGAAGTCTGAAGAATTTTTTGAAGCTATATTCATCTCAAGAGTGTAATATAAGAAATTCCAAAACTATGGATACAGCAGCTGTCCTGAAATAGATATATCTACTTTTGCCTTTGAAAGCATCCCTTCCCTTTGCTAAACACCTGTAGTGAATTTTTTTTTATAGACTTTAAAAAATTTTACATGTATTATATTTAAGACCATAATCAGCATTCTTTTGTGTCTGCATTTACTTTGCATTTCCCTTTATACTGAAGAATAACTATAAATGACTGAAACTAATTTGCTTTCTGTCCTAAATTGTTGTTTCATACTTTTGAGCAACTGCTAAATTTTTTAGTATTTTAATAATACATATTAAAACATATTCCAAGAGTGTCATATGAGCACAGTGGGACACATAAGATTTGGTTAGGTAGGAGTAAGAGTAATCAACTTGAAATTTTAGAATAGGGGTTTTTTTTTGTCTCAAGCTTATATGTTTGCAAAAAATTATATGAGAACTGTTAATTGCAACAGAAAGTTGCTGGTTAACTTGAAAATTCTGGTTTTATATTAAAATATTAAGAAAATACACTATCATAATGAATTTAGTCAAATAGTTTCAACCAGTGAATAGTTCATATCAGTGCAGAATATTTCTACTGTTTTATGATCCTGTTCCACAGTTGTAGCTGCAAGTGTTCCAGATAATACTACAATGTAGTATGATGTGCAGATATATGCAGTGGATATTGACTGCAATTATTTAGGAACAGGTTTTCTAAATAATCCAATTTTAAAAAATCAAAGTAAATACACATATCAACTAAAAAATAACTTTTCCAGAGATCTGAATAGGTATAATCTCAGACTCTATATGGAGAGAATTAATCTACATATGACAACATAGCTGCTAAAGCTCTATTACATGATAACAGCTACAGCACTCAGAATTACAGAATTTAAGAAGTAAAAATTGTATTTTCCTCTATAGATGCGTACACATAGCATAGGAGCAGAGATGTTATAACAGTATCAGTTATAACTGTTATAAAGATTGTTTCTAAGGCTAAGAATGAAAACAAAACTTTTTATTTATGACCTGCATTTAAAACTGTAATTTAAGGTAAATGATAGATAAATGTAGCTGCTGTACAGAAGCAACACACCGTAAGAATAGACTACTAACTACAGGAAAGCATACACATGAAAGTGAAAAATGAGACTTCCAGATTTGATTCTGTTCCAAATTACATGAATAAAGCTGTTTTAAGTGGGCCTAAACTATATCAATGTCCTTTTCTTACTGACTACCGACTACGTGATGTCTAAAAATATCTTATGCAAAATAAATCAGTATCAGTCAAATCTATTCTGTTTACAATAGCTTATGATGATATTAAAAATCTATTAGTTAAAAAAAATAATTTTGAAATACAACCTGTGGAAAAGTTTTGCCGAAACGCTCGTGCTGAAGGGGAAATTCTGCCCTGATACAGAAAGGCTTGTGTTGTTAAAAACAAAAAATCATAATTAAAAAAAATCAACTATAATTAAATTTATTATGAAAACCCCCTGTTTAGGGTAGGCTTCTCTGTATACATAAGTGCTATGCTCATCCAGATCACTAGCTTAGAATGGAAATCAGTAAGAACCACACACATATATCTAGCATGGTAATTTTGTCCATAAATTTGATTGATCCATCTCTACTGACTACTGTGAGATCCTGGATCCAAATCTCACTGAATTATTGATATGGGTTGGAATCAACTCAGTGATTGTGTGTGTGTGTATGAGGAAGGGCTGGGCCTGGACCCGCAGGTCCATGGCAGAGCTGCAAGCCCTGCATCCGGCTGTCAGCCAAGGCAGACCTGCCTGGTAGCCCACCCACGCTACACCCCTGCAGCCTGTGACTGCCTACAGCACACCTCACTCTGGCCTGGAAGGCACTGACCAGATAGTCTACCTGGGAGGGAAACTGAACTCTATAAATATACGAACCAAAAGGCTTTTAAAAAATCTTAAATAAAAATGTAACCGCTCTGGGCAGTTAATAGGTTAATCCGGATTGTAACAACTACATCACAGATGAAGTACTTCAACTCCACTACAAAATCCCATACACTTAGGGAATAAAATATTATCTTNGCAACTGGTAAATAATTTCAGGGTATCTCCTTATAGCCCAAATGAATGCTAAGTGCAAATCTAAGGTGGTAGGTAAAAGAACTCTAATAGAGAGAATTCTGGATGTACAGCAACAATCAATTTGTGGATATTATAATTATATGAAACATTTTCCCCTGGTTGAATAAATACACAATAATTTTCATCCGTAGGGAAGATTATAGACAGGAAAAGAATATAGTGCACATATAAAGTGTCTCCAAGTCATCACTGACAAAGCAATTAAAAAAATCGAAGTAACACTCTATGCTTTCAATACAGTTCTTATAAAACATGAATTAAATTAAAATTTTGCATAATAATACTCTGGTTTCAGTTTGAGAAACATTATACTGTGAATCTGTAAAGACTTTGATGAATACCCTATTAAGATAACAGTCCAGTCAGCTGCAGTATTGTTTATAATCTTAATGGTTTTTAGAAGGAGCAATAATTTTGTTCCATTTCAAATAATGCAGCATTGAAGGGCATTCAAGGAAACAAATCTATTATTCATTTTTGCATCTCTTGTAGTACAATGATTATATTGCATTTGTTTGTTCCATAAAATAATGTTAAAAACACAGTCTTAAGTGTTAACTTTTCTCATGATGTTTACAGTTTCTCAATTATTTGAGAGTTTAAACTTATACTTATGCAGAATAAGTAAACTACATTTCCTAGGTAGCATTTTGAGAGTTACTTTACTTTTACCAAGTCTTTGTTTCCATTAACTTAATGGAATTAGGACTTAACTTCTCTCACTGAGAATCTGTCTGAATGATTCAGTTATAAGAACCACAGGATTTTGGACATAACGCTTGCTCCATAGAAAAAATCCAGCTATCAAACTATGCAAACTTCTGTTGGAGTGACTTTCCTTGGTGAAATAGCAATATTAAAAACTACTCATAAACTTTTCCAGAATTTGGCTCTAAATATTCTAAAGGACTAAGAGTTCACATTTGATATTATTTCTACACAAGAGCATTTTTCAGAGGTGTTACCCTTTTACTTATTGTGTTGATAGGCACTTACATATCTGTACAAAGAAATACTTCTGAGATAACTTATGCAACTGCATTAACCTGTTATGTTAGAAGATATTTTTTCCTGCAGTTTCTCTTTGTGCTCTGAAATACGTGCTTTGTTGATGTCAAAGGATTTATGTCATTATGTAAATACATCAAGAGCATAATATTTATTCTAACTTTGAAGTAATAATCAACACTCATAACCATGAACACATAGGGTACATCAGTAAATGTTTGTAGTCACTGGAACCCTGAACCAGCCAGAGCCACTCTCCTAGTAATTCCTGGGAATAGTTCAGAGTAATAGAACATGAGTTTGAAAGCACTCCCAATAGAAGTCTGCACAGAGCTAGCTTCTATTAGTATCATGTGAGCTCTTTCTCCCCATTGTTCTCATTGCCAAAGCAGTATTTAAACTTTACTCATTTAAACATCAGGGTTATCCACTGAAAAGTTCTGCGCTAGATGTAGAATATGATGCAATATAATATATATGCATTTATTTCTAAATGTCATTTAGAGCACATTTAAATTAAAAGAAAAATAAATACAATTAAAAGGAGTAGGCTGTTAAGCAGATCACTAGTTCCACTGAAGCTTGATTTAAACATTTAGCTGAGTCTTCCTCTAGAAATGTGAGAAAAGATGAGGAAGTGAGAGACTGTTCTTTGTAACACAACAGTCATCTGAATATCTGGCAACTGTGGGAAATCAGTTCTTCCATCTCTGTGAAGTTTGGCTCTTGTCACCTATAATTACTGGTCTAGTGATATTTTGGAATAGGCATATAATACATTTTTTTCCTGTGGAATCAGGTACAGTAGGAAGGAAGCAGTGGGTTTAGGTCAGACTTCTTCACCTCACTGACATTATTTCTAGAGTAGCAGTATCCTCTATTGCCATACAAAAGAAAAGAAATTATGGTTTCAAAGTGTTTTATTATTGGGGGTTTTTTTTTGTGTTTTTTTTTTTCAATTAAAGTACCAACACTGCTGCAGGTTCTGTAGAGTCCAATACCTTAATGAGTTAAACTCTTTTTTTCCAGAATGATTTGGGATAAGTAATTCTTTTAAAACTAATTTCCATATTTTTATTTTTCTCTTGATTATTAATTTTTAATTCTGGAGTCAGTTCTTATTTAAATAGTTTTAGAATTTAATTTGATAGCAGCCTAATTGTGTGGTGCTTTTATTTCTTAGATTTTTCTTCTTTCTTAGAAAGTTCTCTTATTACCATTTAACATATTGTCTTGGTCATATTTTCTGCCCTTTCACACTGAAGCAGAATGCCAAGTAAAGAATATTACTTACTGCCAAAGGTTTTCAGAGAGTGTAATTAAAAGTTTGTCTCCCTTTTTTTATTTAGCTTTTTCTGGCATTTGACTAATTTGGCAGCATATGGTTGGTTTGTTTATTACCTTGCGCATAGTAATTAGAGAAGTACTTTAACAGAGACACACAAGAGATGTGTTCTATTCATATTTGAGGGGGAGAAATTTTTTTAAATCTACAAAAAATGAAAAGCATTTTCAGATTTAATTCTGAGATCTGGAGATGTCTGGATGGATTTACGTAACTGAGTGGTTAATACAGAATTATTAACAGGTATTTTAATTACCGTGCCAAAAAAGTGACCTACAGAAATAATTCACATCTACTACGGTTAATATGTAGTTCAGAGACTGACAAAATATCCTAATACCCTTTGGCACAAAGACTTCCATGTTTTACACAGTCTATGTTTTTATGTTTTTACAAAGTTGTTAGTAATTCAAAGTCCTCAACATTTGCCTTTGGAAACAGATTTATGTCCATATAAGTAATTGAAAGTTTCACATTGTTTGTATGTTTGTTGGTAACATGATGGAACTTAGCAACCATTTCTTCTGGAAATTTGAATCTAATTTTTTGTGAATAATAAAATAAATTCTCACAGTTGGTTAGTTCTGTATGAATGAATGCATACCATTATGCATAGCAATATAATTAGCAGTCCAGCTTAAATCTCTATTTTATTAATACAACCCTAGCAACTTATCACAGAACTTGACAATTCCAGTATCTATTCAAAATAATGTTAGTTATTTTCTTTTTCATCTTCAATATTTGCTGCCCATTTAATTGCCTGCCTTAAATGAAAGATACATTTCTATGCTGTAAAGTTAAACAAAATCTACATTCTCAGTAAAAACATACTGTGTTTTGTATTGCTGTTACACCTCCTCTGTGACTCAGTATACAGTGAAAAGCCAGTAAATTTTATCATCTTCTTTTGAGGAGAAGAGGAAGATGTTTTGAATCTGATGCACATACTGACCTTAATTTAGCAAAAAAATCTCAGAAATTAATAAATTAAAAAAAATAAAATATGTATAGTATTTATGATGAGACCCAGTGCCAGTGAGATTGGAACCTTGAATGAAGGTTGCCTGGTATAAGCAAAATGGATTATACTAGGATGTACAAAAGATAAATTACTTTCAACATAGGAAGGATGGATTTCTTCATTAACTGTATGAACAACAGGAGAAAATTATATACTACCTTAAAAGACAGAACAGACTTATTTGTTAGTATCTGAAAACCCTTCATAGATTATACAAGAAACTACTAATGACACTTTCAATGCACTGAAGTAATGGGTTGCATGTAAGGAGAGCTCAATCAGGATTTTACTGTTGTCATCCCTCTTGCCAGCCCAACGACTTGCCAGGATAACAAATACAACCTAATAAAACTATATTTGCTTGCTTCGATTTCTAAGACAAGTATGTCAGTCATCTTTTAGACTTTTACTACATGATAATAATGACTCTTTTATTACAGTGATGAATGAGAGCTCAAACTATTTCATGTGAAACTAAAATGCATTAACGCATATAAAAGTTGAAAGCATGAAAGTAGAAAAGAACATAGAATCTTTGTGCTTTTGCAGAATGGAATGTAGTCTCCAGTACTCAAGCCTCACCACTGTCTCAAACTCTGCAGGAAAATTTCATATCATTCATAAGAACTTAGTATGGTGTCTACACTAGGCTGTGTATTCTGTTTTTCCAGAGCTACCACAAAGTTTCCAGCTGCCCTGGGGTCAGACCCTTAATACCTTAGATTTTATTTAGCAACAAAAATAAGAATATTTGTTGGTCCTTACACTATGAAAAGATCTACAGAAAACTGGGTGCGTACCTCCACTGAGTCCCAAAAATATTTATTTGTAACTGTAACAGTAGAATCTCAAATTGCAACTATTCTTTATGCTTCTATGCTGCTGAAGATGTCTCTAAATATTCCCACTACAAGCATTAAATAATAACAGCTAGAATAAATATTGATGTATTGTTGTGTAGCAACAACTATACTCTTTCATAGCATAAATCCTCCCAGCAGAGGAGTGATTCCAAGTAGCCAACCCACATTCTTGACTGAAGAGTGTGTCAACTCTTCTTGGTTTTAAATATTGGCTCGCATGTGCAAAACAAACTTGTACAATCTGGGAAAGTTTCACATGTAATGGAAAAATTGAGATCTGTTGTTTAAAAAATTATCAAGTCCGTTTACTTACAAATGTATGTTCAACGTTCAGGAGTTGATGTAAAGGACTTGCTATGAAAACAGATAAGTAGTCCAGGGACCAGATTTAGATTGCACATTTGCCACAGATCAAAGGTTTTCTAATACAACTTTTAAAATATTTTTTCTAAATAATTCTATTTTACACTGTTCCTGTGCTAAGTCCTGGGAACTTTTAAGCCATTTGGATCATACATGTTTTTCTAGTAATATCAGCACTGTGAAAACTTATTTATTTGCTTGCAACCTCACAACTGAGGCGTGGTGTTTACAGAAGTCAAATAATGGAACGGTACAGCAACACTCACAAATTTCTCCAGTGACAGATATTCTCAGCTTTTTCCTAAAAAATCCTTCATACAGTATGGAAAGCTCCATGACTGTGAACTGGAGGAGGGTCAGTGAAACAAAGTACAGAGATTGAGTGTGAAATACTGAAGGAGCTCAAAAAATGACAGAGGATTCTGAAAGCAAATTATAATATACTAGGGGTATAAATTCAGACCCCCAGATGGTAAAAAATTACTGCTAACCATGTACAAATATTTAACCACAAAATCCCAGAATAACTAAGATTGGCAGTGACCTCTGGAAGTCATTATTGTCCAACATCTCTGTTCAGTGAAGGCCACCTAAGAAGGTTGCCCAGCACCATGGCAAGGCTGCTTTTGAACATTTCCAAGTATGGAGATTTCACCACTTTTCTGGACATCCCATTCTAGTTCATATAGATTTGCTTAATTTATTGACTTGTGAGAGATGTGTTAGTTAAAGAGAAAATCTTGTTATGGCCTGTAAAACCATGTCAATTCAGGTCTTGAGATTAATTTGAAAACAAAGGCTAGTGCCAGCTTAAGTTTCTACTTGTAAATTAAATCACAGGTAAAACCATCCATCAAAGGAAGGAAAGGAAGGAAGGAAGACTGATCATCACTAAATTAGGCATTTTGCATATTTAATTATGCAGTTTCGGTTATCAATGCTCAGCACTTCTGACTATAGGATTCTGGACTTCTAGTTAAAATTACATATGAAACCTAGTGATATTTTTCATATTTAAGAGTCATTCATTTCAGTTATGAAACTAACATTACTTCATTCTTTCTACTGACTTGGTCCACTGATTTTTCTTTTCAGTTTTGATAGGTTACTGCTCAACCCTTAGAGAACTACAGCTTTCAGTGATCCTATCTACATGGACCAAAAAAAAAAAAAAAATCAATGTAGGGTAAAAGTATATTTTTACAATAAGACCTAAAAGGATGAAATTATCAGTACAAAAGGTATAAACTTGGAACCTACACTATAGTTTGTAGTCTTAATAATGGCCAGTCTTCGCGAGCGAAGATTTGGGAAAGGTCATTGACCCTTCGAGCCTGCGTAGTGGATTTTTTAGGTGAGACACAGCGTGCGCTGAACTGAGCCCACCCTTTAATCCTGAGGCTCATCTGCCGGGGCCGAGCAAGCTTGGACAGTGGCAGTGAGGTCCCCAGGACGTAGGTTTGTTTAGAGTGACCTTCTCTTAGATGGATTGCCTCACAGGGCTGACGAGCTCCATATGCCTGGGGGGCTGGGAATCGAACCCGAGTCACAGTGGTGAAAGTGCTGCACCCTAACCACTAGACCACCAGGGGCCCCAGTTTGTAGTCTTAATGAGTCAAAAAAACCCTATACTTCAAGTTTATTCAACTTGATATACTCCTTTTAAGGAAAACAGACATAAGTGTGTCTTTCTTTTCAGGTACTACTACAATGTAAAATGCATGTATTTTGACGTGTTTGATGTCTTCTCCAGTTTTTATACTATCAGAAAGGATTAACACATATTTCAAAGTGATTAGTTTGCTTATTCCTAGTTATTTTTACACAGTTAAAAACAAAATGGAAGGGCTATTAGGAGTCAAAATATTTTTGCTCCCCAAAAAGCTAATTTCTTACTAAAACGTGAAATTCCACAGTTCTTTAGATCTTACTTATTTATTCCAGTGATATGGATAACTACTATTATATACATTATTTTGTAAAAACTAAATATATTCCTTAACTCCTCTTTTACTATCTGCTCCAAAATAACAATTCTTTTTATAGAAAAAATACTATTGATTAGGCTTATACTATTACTATTTTCTGTACTTGACAAATTAATCTTACTAACTTGCAATATTGACTGGAAGGCTGGGTTCCAAAAAAGGAACACATTTAGGATTTAAATCCTTATTGGTTACAGCATTTATTAATCAGCGGTAATTTACATTAATGTAAAAACATTGATCCTTCTATGAGGGCCCTCTCTTGTGAGTAATTTCATCCTTTAGCAGACATTATAAGATACATTAAGAACTGGCATTTCAACAAATGAGAATGGCTTGACTGTAAGAGAAATACCCAATGAATGATCAAATACAAAATGATTTTTTAATTTTTTTTTTATATATTGCATTACCTAATTTAATTGCAATATTCAAGGATTCTCTCATGAATTTCACTGAAGAAGTTAAAGAGATTGGATTTTTCATGTGATATTTTTTCATATATGTCATTCTAAAAAATCTTTCTTCTGCTCTCATGTGATATAGGGAATTCATGTGAGGATTTATTGTTAAGAGAAATTATGTGGGAAGAATGTATATTTTCATTGCATGAAAATAAAGTTAGAGTAACAAACAACTATTTCTCCAGAGGAGTAGCTACAAGGAAAACTATATCCACGTCTGAACTGAACTGTTCTTGAAATGACAGACTGAGGCATTTTTATACTAACAGATAGTTAGGGCGGAATTATCTCAGTGTTCTTCCCACTTTCATGCAATTCTTACCTTCTAAAAATTATCTGTTAAGAGGAGCTGACAGAAACTAGATGTAAATCTCTCTGATTAACTGGCAGTAGTATTGCCCAAATTGCTATCTATAAATTTAAGTCTTCACCTACGCAGAGACAAAACGATAAGATCCTGAAGGTAGAAGATCTAAAAGAAGAAATAAAACCTCTGACTAATGAGAGAAAGTTGGGACAACTTAAAAACTTTAATGCATACAGATATGGTAACAAGCCAAGACAGAAATTATGAGTGGTTAAATCAAGACAAAGTATTTTGGTCTATTTACTTGTCTGTCATATAGCTAGTACATCCAGCACATCCTACATAATCCTATACAACAGAGTGGACATATTTGTCCTTTCTTTATCTCAGCTTTTATTTCTGTAGAACATGTTGCCCACTACAACATGGGCGTGATATTCTGTGTGTGAGAAATGGCAAGAAAGAAAAAAAAACTGGCGAAAAATTCTCTACAAGTAAATCAAGTGGACTTGTGTCAAAAAAAGCAGAAAAAGAAGTTATAGTTACATATGCTCTCCAAATTATGCCTTAAAGCTAGAAGATCCTCAGTTGCAATTCCTGGAAGATGTTCCAGAATTCTGTTTTTCTGTGTATTCCATCTTGTGAGTCTTAATTTAAAAGTTCAATCAGAATCTAAGAAAACATTAAAATAGTAACCCAAATCCCTAACTCGAATACCATTATGTTTTAGGTGCGGATTTTCTAATATTTTTTTTGAAGCACATAATAAATAACAAACTCATTCTGAGTACTCTTTGTGAGATGCTGCTATTCAGAGAATATAATCGTCAACTGACATTTGACCAAATAAATTGGAAAACAAGAAAACTGAGAAAAGTTGTCACTGTAACATAAAATACATTATCTACATTAAGCCTTGCCTAGTAGGAAAGAAAACTAGATTTTGACAGTTGAAAGACTGTAGGATGAAAGGTGAAATGAGAGTCTGACTGTGATCAATGTCACAAAGACCCAGATTACACAGAAGAAATTACTCCTGTAGCGCACTGAGATTTTAATAAAGAGTGGAAGAATAAGTATGAGCACTTGAGTATAAAAAGTTTTAATCTTTGTTAAAAGTTATATGAATAGATTGATGTAGCTTAGAATACACTTAGCAGATGCTGTAAGTAACATCAAGGTAGCACATGGAAAACTAATGAGAGCTGAATATTGAGTTCACTGTTAGTGCCTATACTTAACAGTAAGTGTAATAAATCAAATGCAGGATGAGTATTCTGGTTAACTGCAGGAGGTGAATTCCAGGAGCACACTATGATTCACATCACATGAGGGTGGAGGAGCCAAACACATAGCTCACAATATTGTTTTTTTCAGAGCAATTGTTCATGTGACTGTGATCCTGTATGTCTTGGTTGTCGTAATGTGCTTTTTCAGTTACAATCAGACCTTTTACTTGACAATATCTTTAAAGTAAAAAACTTGACATCCCGGCTGGAAGTTACAAACTACCATGCATGGTGCAGATAAAAGTTCCAAGTCTGGAAATCACTCACTAATGTTGGCTGGAAGTGGAAGGGGACATCACAAAGAAAATAATTCCATTCTAAATAAAGTATTCATCAAGTGACTGCATTTTTGAGCACTGTTTGAGATAAAACATAAAGGACTAAGATAGAAGAAACATGCTTGAGAGTAGTGTCCAAATGCTTCTTGAACTCTGTCAGGCTTAATGCTGTGACCACTTCCCTGGGGAACCTGTTCCAGTGCCCAACCACCCTCTGGGTGCAGAATCTTTTTCTAATTTCCAACCTAAACTTCCCCTGACACAACTTCAGGCCATTCCCTTGGGTCCTGTCACTGGTCACCAGAGAGATCAGTGTCTGTCCCACCTCTTTCCCTCATGAGGAAGTTGTAGACTGCAATGAGGTCTCCCCTCAGTCGCCTCTTCTCCAGGCTGAACAGAACAATGACCTCAGCTTCTCCTCATACGGCTTCCCCTCAAGGCCCTTCATCACCATCTTCACTACCCTCCTTTGGACACTCTCTAATGGCACTTTCTTTTGTTGTGGTTATATTGTGGTGCCCAAAACTGCACACAATATTCAATGTGAGGCCACCCCAGGTCAGAGCAGAGTGGGACAATCTCCTTCCTCGACCCACTGGTGATGCTTTGCCTGATGCCCCCCAGGACACGGTTGGCCCTCCTGGCTGCCAGGACACAGTGACTCATATTCAACTTGCCTCCAGGTCCCTTTCCATGGCACTGCTTTCCAGATTCTCATTCCCCAGTCTCTACAAACATCCAGGGTTGCCCCATCCCAGGTGCAGAATCCAGCACTTTCCCTTGTTGAATTTCTTATGGTTGGTGATTGCCCAGTTCTCTAATTTGTCGAGGTCTCTCTGTTCTTACTCAATTCGTATATAAATGCTCAATTTTTTTCCCAACACTAATCATAAAAGTTAACAAATACTCTCATAGTAGAAAACCATTTTACAGAGCAGCCATACAATGTTTTTTTAAAGACTTTGCCTAGAATATTATGCTTATTGCTGTTCATGTATGGCAAGGCTAAATAGCTGGATAAGTGAGTATAAAGTGTAAATCTCCAGGAAGCTTTCAGCACATCAAAATTTTAACACTGTACTCTAAAAGTAAACTTGAAATTATCAATTATTGTTTGACATGAAGGACCTACCAAATACTGGAATGTAAGGAATACAGGAGAAAAACTTCATATTTTTCAGAAACTCTAACAAAAATATGATACTAATTTCTAAAAAAAATATACTAGTATGTTTATAAAGCTCTATCAAAACCAAGTCCTGCTGTTCTACCCACTTACCCTAGGACTGAAATTGGTCCATAGTGGTTAATTTGAACTAAGTAGAGTATGTACGGTATATGGTTCAGGTATTGACCCATAGCACTCTCAGCTTCCTCTGAGAACAGTAGGCCTAGTGGTTCCAGCGCTGAGGCGTGAAATGTTCTAACAAACCAGAAATCGATACAGAGTGCACAGTAAACAGATGCAGTCAATGAGCTATTCATTACCTTTTGTAAACCTTCAGTATAATTGGCATGTGGTCAATTTATAAACTGTAATCAACTGTGGCATTATTTAATCTCTTATATAAAACAAGAACAAAAAGGTTCATGTTTTATGTAGTCATAAGAACATGAACTAGAGAGGTAAATAATTAGTCACCTGAATGCACCCTCCACCAAAAAAAATAAATTTATCTGATGTTTAACAGAAGGTGTTTAGTAAACACATCAGTACTGTAGCCAGCAAAGGGTTTTGAGTGTGATGCTTTTATTACATTTTTTTTCTGATCGATAATTAAAACCTAAAACACAGATCCATTTTTTAAATGAATTCTTGCCTTCAGGATAGCAATTTTTCCTACCAAAAGAGGGCACAGAGGAGGTATATATTTGATTATTAATGTTTATTCTTATTTACTTACTGATAGAAATCTTTTTTATCATGAAACTAATTAAAGTTGGTAAAGGATAAAGTTAACCTTTTCATTTCCAATTGAAAGCACAAACCAAACCCCTTAGTCACAAAATGTTTGGATAGTTTCTAAAAATACTCAGGCTCTAAAAGATTACTGCCTTCAGTAGAGAGTATCAATGTAGGATTTCTTTCAAAATCCTGAATATAAAGAACAAGGAACAAAGTAGGGAGACTTGCAGTAGATGGTTTAAAGGAAATTTATTTGCTTTACTATTCACCTATTACTTCTTTCCCATAAGCAGATGCATTATGGGCACGTCGACAGTTCGTCCATCTTTTTTGTTCAGTTTGGTTCAGTTCACTATGCTGGGCTTCCAGAATATCTAGGTAAGTTTTCCATTATGGAATCCTGAACGGTCCCTTTCTTCCCCCTTCAGTGAACTTTCGAGTTCTGCATGATATGGGGGATTATGTACCTTACACTACGCAGTTCAGTTAAGGGAACGTTCAGAGTTTTTGCAGTGTATTCTGCAGTATATTCATTCATACGCTGTGCCAAAGGAAACCATACAGTGTTGTTATGTTGCAGAGCCTGATATCATACTTCATTTCATTGCTGGGCTAATTGCAGCCATCTGGTTTCATGGCTCAGCACGCAAGCAGAATGTACTTCTCTCTGCCTGAAGTATTAGACAAGGGAACTTGAAAATGTTTATTTGGGCATAGTCCTGAGAGTGACAGTTTCTCTTCATGTAAGCTCAAGGGTAAGAGTAAAATAAAGGAAATTAAATGTTGTGAAAGGTAAGACAAAGAAGGCTGAGCAACTTACACATCCCCAAACCCATTACAATCATATCTGAAATAATGATACCTAATACCTGTCTATCTCTGTCCACAATATTTCTGTTGTTATCTGAGTTAACACCATGTCAAAATTTCCTCTGACAGTGTATGATGGATAATTATAGCTTAACATGGATAGACTAATCAGAAAAGAAATGTAATGTGAGATGAGAGTTACGTATGCCACAGTTTATGTACAACAGCTCTAAAGTGAAGTTTAGAAAACGCAACTGCTGAGACAATTCTCAAATTGTTTTAACTATATGATTTGTATATCTACATGAAATTAATAATCAATATTTTATTTAAAAAATTACCTCAGCTACTGCTGACATCATCTCAGAGTAAATGTATGATGTGCCAATGGTACATAGATGAAGACTGTTAACTATGTTATAAAACAAGGATCTAATTAAATTATTGACTTAGATTTGAAAAATTTGCTAATTAAATTGCTATATTTAGTTAATAAAAGGAGTAATCTACCTGTTACACTCATTCACTCTATGCTAACTTATTTGCCTATCAGTCCTGGCAATTGTTACTAGCTTCCTAATTTTTTTAGAAATAAAGGAATTAACTGCACTTCCAGGTTATACAGATTGCAAATTAACATGCTTCTCATAAATAAATACATAACACATTTTCTATTACAGCTTTATTAGTGCTTGGAGCAATATTTAGTTCAGTAGTTCTTAAGCAGGAAATAAAAAGAACGCTAAACGGTGGAATGTCTTCTCTCTAAAAGATTTAGGATTCAACTATAACATGAGTCTTGCTGAAGGACTCAAGGAAATATTTTTCCCTAGTGAATTTAGTCATCCGAACTGTTATTCTGAAAGCAATTAGAAGACCTGAAATATAATTTCACTATTTGCTAGTGTGTTTGGCAAAAATCAAAATAGAGAAAAACTATGGTAGAGATCCCACAGAAAATTTCCCCTTCAAGGAAAGTCTCACTGTGTTAAAAACTAGCTGAATGGCCAGGCCCAGAGAGTGGTGGTGAATGATGCCACATCCAATTGGTGTCTGATCACAAGTGGTGTTCCCCAGGGCTCAGTACTGTGGCCAGTCCTGTTCCATATCTTTATCAATGAACTGGATGAGAGAATCAAGTGAACTCTCGGTGAGTTCACAGATGACACTAAGTTGGGCGGGAGTGTTGACCTGCTGGAGGTAGGAAGGTTCTGCAGAGGGATCTGGACAATGGGCCAAGGTCAAGTGCTGGGTCCTGTCCTTGGGTCACAACAACCCCCTGCAGTGCTACAGGCTGGGGGAAGAGTGGCTAGAAAGCTGCCTAGCGGAGAAAGACCTGGATGTACTGATTAACAGCAGACTGAACGTGAGCCAGCAGTGTGCCCAGGTAGCCAAGAAGGCCAATGGCATCCTGGCCTGTATCAAAAATAGTGTGGCTAGCAGAACCAGGACAGTGATTGCCCCTCTGTACTTGGCTCTGGTGAGGGACAGAGTGAATGGCTGGGTGGGCTTAGTTGGCAGCCAAGGATAAACCATGACTATTGGTATTAATAGCTCACAGAGATACATACTCCTATCTCACTTTTTTTCCTAACCACCTGCTGTTGCAGTAAAAGTTCAACTTTGATGTGCTGTCCACCTTAGATTTATCATTAAATATTACCCAAAATATTCCCCAATACCAGATGCTGAAGTAAAACTAGGTGTCCAAGAAAGGAGCACAGGAATGAGTGGGGTGGAGAACATGAGAGCTGCTGAAGACTCTGACACTGCCCAAACTCTCTGAAACTATAATACCTATTTGAAAATGTTAGAAGATTTTTATTTTCTGACAAAGACAAGCTCAGCTGATGAAATAACAATTTTAAAAAATATACCTATATTTTACTTAATATTGCAGAATAATGAATAATAATCTGATAGTCTACAACTAAGTGAAGGAAACATACAAGACAACATAAAATGAAAAAAAGAATT
>NW_016690236.1:4331873-4563151 GCF_001604755.1 Lepidothrix coronata | reverse complement strand
TTTTTTTCAAGAAAGCATAATTTTATTCTATGTTTCAAGATAATATTTTTGTGGAAACAGTATTAAAATTTTTTAGTCAATGCTGAAAATGATGAATGATTAAACTTAGGGTTTAAACTTGATCCCTATTGGATAATATCAATTTACAGGACAAGTAATTTAAAAACAGAAGCATTGCTTGTTGAAACAGAATGTTTACAATCAAATTATCTGACTAGGTCTCCATTAATGCTGATTCTCTCTCTATCAGAAACCTCTTAGACAACAAGAAAAAAAGAAAGAAAGAAATGTTAGTTACACAAATGTCACACGGATAAACCTTCTGCCAGAGTAAAAAAAATAGTGTAAATTAACAGTTTAAAAGTTCAGACACAAGATAACAGTACTTCCTGAAGTTCCACCGCACTATTACAAAGTGATCACAAGATGAAGAGAGTCATACAAAACAATATTAGATCTCTGTTCACTTTCACAACAATAGGTAGCCTTGTAAATCACTAAATATGGTGTCACCATCACTTGTAACAAGCCACAGGCTTTGTATTAAGAGAACAATTCAAGTTTCCAAAACAATCACAACTAAAATGCTAATGACTCCTACTAGTAATGCTCTTCTCTCTCCCCGCCTCTCCATGCCACCAACCTCAGGACCAAGAAAAGCAGTAGAAGGCTGAGCACAACAAAAAATACGGGACAGATACTGAAAAATAGTTAGTTTTAACTGGCATTATCAGGAATAAGCTGTAAACACTGAGTAATTTGTATTATAAGTGATAGCATCTTTGTAACTGAGCTAATAATTATCTGTCTAGATTGCTAAGACTCTAATTACACTAAAACCTCTTGGTTTCACATGTAAGGCTCACTTCTTTGAGTCATGTAAACTGTGCAATTGCTTCTGGGATGTAATTTGGATGCAAAAAACTGGTAACTTTTGAAGGGAAAAACTACAATTTTCATAGTTCAAATCAGGATCAAAACAGCTTTCTGATTTATTAATGAGAAATAATTAACTAGGAATCAATGAATTTTATATTCATGATTAACAATAAAACAGATAAAGCACAATATTAAACATTTACAAAATGTTGATAAACACCTCAATTTCTAAAACCGTTCTCTATCCAATCCCACAAAGTTCTAAGGGCACTCACACCCACAGAATTATGGGAATACAGACACCATCTGGGTTACAAGCACAACACTTTCCCCCAGTTTACCCTGTTCAGACAAACCTTGCATGAGAGAGAGAAGTGCTCTAGTTTTGATTGAAGCTGTGTCTCTCCCTACGGGTTACTAATCCACATGCCAGTGTGAAAGCACGCCACACACCTGAGCTGTGAGTCCCTACCTGTTACATCTCATAGTGTTGTGATGGAAGACTTTCAGGAGTAAAGAGGTTCGACTGCCCCTGTTTCCACTGCAAGGTATCTCTTGACATGCTCCAGGCTTCCTTTTTATGTATTTCTTTTAAAGCTGAGTCCTTTATTTCAGAAATCTCTTCATAGTTCCCTGATTACCCTTTAAGCACTTCGAGCCTTGTTTTACTCTCTAACATCATCAGCTTCAGGCAAACACTCCCTCAGACAGTTTCGGGTGTTCCCCTTCACACATACCTTCCAACACCCACATCCTTGTCTTAACATCTGTTGCTGTCAAAGGGTGGGCTGTGCTGGTGTCTCTGCAGTAACGGATTAGTGGATAGCGTAGGCAATTTAAGACTTACAACTTAGTGCAAAAAGGAAGTGAAAAGAACTCATATACATAGAGAACAGGTCATAAGAAAAGTAGTCAGAGGAGCTTAACAGAGATGTACAAAGACCAAGTAGAAGACCACTCAAACTAAAAAATATCATCAGAGATTGACATGACAAAGGAGACCTAAGTAAATACTGTTGACTGATGCATTTTATTGTAAATTACTTTGTGGGTCTTAATTACTGTAAAGTTACTTGACATCCTGTTGAATTTTAGTTAAATGGAATACCTTTTGGTAAATCCTGAATGTAAGCATTTGTTTTGAGTATGAAATTATATTAGCACCATAGAAAACCATCTCCTTTTTCTCAGAATTTATTTAACCTACTTGTCCTTGTGTAAAAGTTTCATTATAACTGTAAGATGAAGTTTTCATTAATCATTAGATGAGACTGTTATAACTTTTTTTAATTTTATTTCTTAGAACAACCATTGCTTCTGAAAGGAAGAATGGCCAGTATTACAAGTACCATAGAAAAGACTCAGTGACAGGGAGTGTACTAAACTGAGAAAACTGAGTCATAAGTTTATGCTAAGGTATTCAGATATAAATCACATTTCGTTTATATTCTTGTTTATGCAGTTGGCTGATGATGGCCTTCTTCACTAAGTTAAAGACATTCAGAGACACAAATTATTCAATGCTACTAGTTTGGAACTGGAGAATCTTCAGTACAGCTGGATAAATAACTAATTTGTTCACTAAATGTTCCTATTTTGGTTTGTGGTTCAGGTGCTTTGAATTCCCATGGAGTTTCTTCAAGAAACTTGATGTGGACGTAAAATGGTTTTCTGAAGTATAAAAAGATAATCATTATGTTGTTTCTAATTTCAATTAGAAATTTTGTCAAAGGTAGACATAAACTATATTATTTTCATAGATAAATACTTTCTGACAAATGTCTATTCAAAGGTCTGTTAAAAGTGTCAGAAAAGTGAAGTGATACAAGTCACAAATTCACGACAAAGTCACATCAATAGACTTTCAAAAGTAACTGAGTTAGGCCCTTTGATGGCAAAATACACCTTCTGTGAAACAGAACATAACTTTTATTGCAGGATGACCATGTTTCCAAAAGCATGAGCCTAGAAGATCTCTTGAAGAACTAAATTCATATCAAACAGAAGAAATAACTACATTTATTTTCCAAGACCAAAGCTTTCATTCTATAGAATTCATAGTCCTTGCTAAGGTAGTACAACATTCATCCACCACACACAGCACAGTGGGTGTAACTGTGCTTAATATGTGAAAGTCAGAAATGACATTGGTTAATCAGGAATGAGAAACCACCTAATTGAGACAATACTTCATCAGAAACTCTGTGTGTTCTGTCTTCAATTTCATGACTTAAACGTTAACCTACCTCAGTAGATTTCCTTAACTTTCTTAGAAAGAAAATAAAATAATAAATACATATTATTTGTACATATTATCAAGCAGCTTAATTTAGGCAGTGTAACTGATTCCATAAACAATTAAACCAATCTTAAAGGGAAATTGTTATCTTTCTGTGTCACATCCAAAAGCAAAAACTCCTAAGACCTTTGTACTAGCATAGGCATATTAAAATGGACCAGCAATAGCAATCTACAGACATATATATTCAAGGCATCATCCTTTAGAAATGTATTAAGGTCTAAAATTATTTTAAGTTAAAGAAGCTGTATAAAGTCCACATTATCTTCCTCATTGAGTAATATTAAAAATAGCAATAATTTAATAGCATTGATTTTAAGTTGCAAATGTACATTCAGTCAGCCCGAAATGAAATCTTGTTCTATACCACAGCAGTGCAAAACTTGAGAATTAATTTTATTGGTTTCCCAGTTTAATTGTAAACACTTTTTATTTTCACATATATGTGTGTGTATATACACGTATGTGTATAGATGGACAGATGTCTATGTGCTGGTTTCAGCATTAAGAAATTTGTCTTTACATAATGTCTCAAAACAAAAAAAAGAAATTGAGACTTCTACAAAAATAAATGATAAATTTATTCAAAACAGCCAGAAGCAGTTTGACAGACTAGATAATCTGTAACTATATAATTTTCACAGCAATGTCAAACAGACATCTGGATGCAAGATGTTCTTGAAAACATTCATTTATAAATAAATAGAAGACGATTTCAAGAAGACAAAACGCAGTATTTTCAAAAGTGCCTAAGTGGCTTGCAAACTACTGGCCCTAGAGTCAGGTGTACTGCAACCCAGAGCTCATTATCTGTACATGTCTGCATGCTACAGCAGAAACTATGGCCACTTATGTGCTGTCTTGATAAGTATCTTGTATGCAACTTTTTGCCTTCCATGACGTGGCAAGTTGCTCAATGTTGAAGCTCACAAGTATTGGTAAAGGTATGATGGCTTTTGAGAAAAATACCATACGTGCTAAAGTAGTATGTATAGGGTTTCAGGCAGAAGGCCTAACTCCAGAGATACAGATGGCAAGCAGAGAAACTGAGGGTGTGTGACTGGCATATACCCTTTGAGTACACTCTAGGTGCACACATATCTCAGAAATAAATGTTCTGATTAGTGTGAAGAAGAAAAACTGAGAAGAACTTTTGCTTAGATACCTCAGACTTTTTTCAGAATAAAAATGTCATGCAGAAACTACAGAAGTTATATAAGTTTCAATCAAAGTTCAGTCTAGGTATCTGACACAGAAACAGGCAGCTCAGCCGACATGAGAGAAAGCTTAATTCTATGCACTAATGACAAAGGAATGCCTAGTAAACTCCTAGAAGCCTAAATTAATGGCTCAAAATGGAACTCTTTTTTTCATAACGTAACTCATCATATTATGTCTTATGTTTTCTCCTATTCTTAATAATAAAATCAAAGAATCATAGAATGGTTTGGGCTGGAAGGGACCTTAAAGATCATCTAGTTCCAACCTACGTGCCATGGGCAAGGACACCTTCCACTAGACCAGGTTGCTCAATGCCTCTCCAGCNGGGCCAAGCACGCTTGGACAGTGGCAGTGAGGGTCTCAGGACGTAGGTTTGTTTAGAGTGACCTTCTCTTAGATGGATTGCCTCACAGGGCTAACGAGCTCCATCTGCCCGAGGGGCTGGGAATCGAACCCGGGTCGCAGCGGTGAGAGTCCTGCACCCTAACCACTAGACCACCAGAGGCCCCTTCTGGGATGTAATTTGGATGCAAAAAACTGGTAACTTTTGAAGGGAAAAACTACAATTTTCATAGTTCAAATCAGGATCAAAACAGCTTTCTGATTTATTAATGAGAAATAATTAACTAGGAATCAATGAATTTTATATTCATGATTAACAATAAAACAGATAAAGCACAATATTAAACATTTACAAAATGTTGATAAACACCTCAATTTCTAAAACCGTTCTCTATCCAATCCCACAAAGTTCTAAGGGCACTCACACCCACAGAATTATGGGAATACAGACACCATCTGGGTTACAAGCACAACACTTTCCCCCAGTTTACCCTGTTCAGACAAACCTTGCATGAGAGAGAGAAGTGCTCTAGTTTTGATTGAAGCTGTGTCTCTCCCTACGGGTTACTAATCCACATGCCAGTGTGAAAGCACGCCACACACCTGAGCTGTGAGTCCCTACCTGTTACATCTCATAGTGTTGTGATGGAAGACTTTCAGGAGTAAAGAGGTTCGACTGCCCCTGTTTCCACTGCAAGGTATCTCTTGACATGCTCCAGGCTTCCTTTTTATGTATTTCTTTTAAAGCTGAGTCCTTTATTTCAGAAATCTCTTCATAGTTCCCTGATTACCCTTTAAGCACTTCGAGCCTTGTTTTACTCTCTAACATCATCAGCTTCAGGCAAACACTCCCTCAGACAGTTTCGGGTGTTCCCCTTCACACATACCTTCCAACACCCACATCCTTGTCTTAACATCTGTTGCTGTCAAAGGGTGGGCTGTGCTGGTGTCTCTGCAGTAACGGATTAGTGGATAGCGTAGGCAATTTAAGACTTACAACTTAGTGCAAAAAGGAAGTGAAAAGAACTCATATACATAGAGAACAGGTCATAAGAAAAGTAGTCAGAGGAGCTTAACAGAGATGTACAAAGACCAAGTAGAAGACCACTCAAACTAAAAAATATCATCAGAGATTGACATGACAAAGGAGACCTAAGTAAATACTGTTGACTGATGCATTTTATTGTAAATTACTTTGTGGGTCTTAATTACTGTAAAGTTACTTGACATCCTGTTGAATTTTAGTTAAATGGAATACCTTTTGGTAAATCCTGAATGTAAGCATTTGTTTTGAGTATGAAATTATATTAGCACCATAGAAAACCATCTCCTTTTTCTCAGAATTTATTTAACCTACTTGTCCTTGTGTAAAAGTTTCATTATAACTGTAAGATGAAGTTTTCATTAATCATTAGATGAGACTGTTATAACTTTTTTTAATTTTATTTCTTAGAACAACCATTGCTTCTGAAAGGAAGAATGGCCAGTATTACAAGTACCATAGAAAAGACTCAGTGACAGGGAGTGTACTAAACTGAGAAAACTGAGTCATAAGTTTATGCTAAGGTATTCAGATATAAATCACATTTCGTTTATATTCTTGTTTATGCAGTTGGCTGATGATGGCCTTCTTCACTAAGTTAAAGACATTCAGAGACACAAATTATTCAATGCTACTAGTTTGGAACTGGAGAATCTTCAGTACAGCTGGATAAATAACTAATTTGTTCACTAAATGTTCCTATTTTGGTTTGTGGTTCAGGTGCTTTGAATTCCCATGGAGTTTCTTCAAGAAACTTGATGTGGACGTAAAATGGTTTTCTGAAGTATAAAAAGATAATCATTATGTTGTTTCTAATTTCAATTAGAAATTTTGTCAAAGGTAGACATAAACTATATTATTTTCATAGATAAATACTTTCTGACAAATGTCTATTCAAAGGTCTGTTAAAAGTGTCAGAAAAGTGAAGTGATACAAGTCACAAATTCACGACAAAGTCACATCAATAGACTTTCAAAAGTAACTGAGTTAGGCCCTTTGATGGCAAAATACACCTTCTGTGAAACAGAACATAACTTTTATTGCAGGATGACCATGTTTCCAAAAGCATGAGCCTAGAAGATCTCTTGAAGAACTAAATTCATATCAAACAGAAGAAATAACTACATTTATTTTCCAAGACCAAAGCTTTCATTCTATAGAATTCATAGTCCTTGCTAAGGTAGTACAACATTCATCCACCACACACAGCACAGTGGGTGTAACTGTGCTTAATATGTGAAAGTCAGAAATGACATTGGTTAATCAGGAATGAGAAACCACCTAATTGAGACAATACTTCATCAGAAACTCTGTGTGTTCTGTCTTCAATTTCATGACTTAAACGTTAACCTACCTCAGTAGATTTCCTTAACTTTCTTAGAAAGAAAATAAAATAATAAATACATATTATTTGTACATATTATCAAGCAGCTTAATTTAGGCAGTGTAACTGATTCCATAAACAATTAAACCAATCTTAAAGGGAAATTGTTATCTTTCTGTGTCACATCCAAAAGCAAAAACTCCTAAGACCTTTGTACTAGCATAGGCATATTAAAATGGACCAGCAATAGCAATCTACAGACATATATATTCAAGGCATCATCCTTTAGAAATGTATTAAGGTCTAAAATTATTTTAAGTTAAAGAAGCTGTATAAAGTCCACATTATCTTCCTCATTGAGTAATATTAAAAATAGCAATAATTTAATAGCATTGATTTTAAGTTGCAAATGTACATTCAGTCAGCCCGAAATGAAATCTTGTTCTATACCACAGCAGTGCAAAACTTGAGAATTAATTTTATTGGTTTCCCAGTTTAATTGTAAACACTTTTTATTTTCACATATATGTGTGTGTATATACACGTATGTGTATAGATGGACAGATGTCTATGTGCTGGTTTCAGCATTAAGAAATTTGTCTTTACATAATGTCTCAAAACAAAAAAAAGAAATTGAGACTTCTACAAAAATAAATGATAAATTTATTCAAAACAGCCAGAAGCAGTTTGACAGACTAGATAATCTGTAACTATATAATTTTCACAGCAATGTCAAACAGACATCTGGATGCAAGATGTTCTTGAAAACATTCATTTATAAATAAATAGAAGACGATTTCAAGAAGACAAAACGCAGTATTTTCAAAAGTGCCTAAGTGGCTTGCAAACTACTGGCCCTAGAGTCAGGTGTACTGCAACCCAGAGCTCATTATCTGTACATGTCTGCATGCTACAGCAGAAACTATGGCCACTTATGTGCTGTCTTGATAAGTATCTTGTATGCAACTTTTTGCCTTCCATGACGTGGCAAGTTGCTCAATGTTGAAGCTCACAAGTATTGGTAAAGGTATGATGGCTTTTGAGAAAAATACCATACGTGCTAAAGTAGTATGTATAGGGTTTCAGGCAGAAGGCCTAACTCCAGAGATACAGATGGCAAGCAGAGAAACTGAGGGTGTGTGACTGGCATATACCCTTTGAGTACACTCTAGGTGCACACATATCTCAGAAATAAATGTTCTGATTAGTGTGAAGAAGAAAAACTGAGAAGAACTTTTGCTTAGATACCTCAGACTTTTTTCAGAATAAAAATGTCATGCAGAAACTACAGAAGTTATATAAGTTTCAATCAAAGTTCAGTCTAGGTATCTGACACAGAAACAGGCAGCTCAGCCGACATGAGAGAAAGCTTAATTCTATGCACTAATGACAAAGGAATGCCTAGTAAACTCCTAGAAGCCTAAATTAATGGCTCAAAATGGAACTCTTTTTTTCATAACGTAACTCATCATATTATGTCTTATGTTTTCTCCTATTCTTAATAATAAAATCAAAGAATCATAGAATGGTTTGGGCTGGAAGGGACCTTAAAGATCATCTAGTTCCAACCTACGTGCCATGGGCAAGGACACCTTCCACTAGACCAGGTTGCTCAATGCCTCTCCAGCTTGGCCTTGAGCACTTCCGGGTATGGGGCATCCACTTTTCTGAGCAACCTGTTCCAATGCCTGACCATCCTGACAGTTTAGAATTTCTTCCTAACACCTAACCTAAACCCTTCTAATTCTAAACTTCTTTCAGTTCAAGCCATTCCCCCTCGTCCTATCACAGAATCATAGAATCATTAACATTGGAAAGGACGTCCAAGATCATCTAGTCCGTCTAGGTGTTTCTTTTTCAACAAACACCACCATGACAACTAAACTACAGAACTAAGTGCTATATCCATTCGTTGCTTGAACACCTCCAGGGCTGGTGAACTCTACCACTGCCCTGGGCAGCCCGTTCCAATGCTTGACCACCCTCTCTGTAAAGAAGTTCTCCCTGATGTACAACCTGAACCACCCCTGATGCCAGTTGAGGCCATTTCCTCTTGTCCTGTCACTAGCTGACTGGGAGAATAGGCTGACCCCACCTGGCAACAACCTCCTTTCAGGTAGTTGTGGAGACCTATAAGGTCTCCCCTGAGCCTTCTCTACTCCAGGCTGAACAACCCCATCTCCCTCAGTGATTCCTCATATGAATTACTCTCTGGATCCTTCACCAGCTTGGTTGCTCTGGACACACGTCTCACATGTCTTTCCTGAAATGAGGACACGTAGTATTTCCTCCTGAAATGATTGATACAGGCCAGTATCCCACTGGCCTTCTTGGCCATTGGGTCACACTGCTGGCTCATGTTCAGCCTGCTGTCAGCCAGCACCCCCAGGTCCTTTTCCACTTGGCCACTTTCCAGCCACTCCCTGTTCTGTAGTGCTGCATGGGTCTGCTGTGACCCAAGTGCAGGACCCAGCATTTTGCCTTGTTGAACCTCATACAGTTGGCCTCAGCCCATTGATCCAGCCTGTCCAGATCCCTCTGCAGAGCCTTGCTGTCCTCCAGCAGATCAACTCCTGCCCAACTTACTATCGTCCGCAAACTTGCTGAGGGTGCATTCGATCCTCCCATTCGTATCATCGCTAAAAGATATTAAATAGGACTTGCCCAATACTGAGTCCTGGGGAACCCCACTAGTGACTGGGCTCCAGCTGGATGTAGCTCCATTTACCACCACTGGGCCTGGCCATCCAGACAGTTTTTAACCCAGTGAAGAGTGCACTTTTTAAAGCCATGGACTGCCAACTATTCCAGGAGTATGCTGTGGGAGACAGTGTCAAAGGCTTTACTGAAGTCCAGGTAGACAACATATACAGCCTTTTCCTCATTCACTAGGAAGGTCACCTAGTCATAAAAGATCAGGTTGGTCAAGCAGGATCTGCCTTTCCTAAACCTGGCACTGATCCCCTGATTGTCCTGTACATGATGTACACACACAGTCTGTTCCATTATCTTCCCCAGCACTGAGATCAGCTGTAGTTCCACGGATCCTCCTTCTAACTCTTCTTCTAGATGGGCATCATGCTGGCTAACCTCCAGTTATCTGGCACCTCCCCGGTTTACCAGAGCTGATGACAAATGATGGAGAGTGGTTTGGTAAGCCCTTCAGCCAGCTCCCTCAGTACCCTTGGGTGAATTCCATCTGAATTTCCCATAGAATTGTGAGCATCGAAGTGGTACAACTGGTCACTAACTACTTCCTCCTGGACTGCAGATCCCATTTAAGAGAACAGGCCTTTCTCTTAAAGACTGAGGCATTAAGTACCTCAGCCTTTTCCTCATCCTTGTTGACAGTGTTCCCCTCTGTGTCCAATAAAGGATGAAGATTTTCCTTGGCCCTCCTTTTGTTGGTAATGTACTTATAAAAACACTTTTTATTATCTTTCACAGCAGTAGCCAGATTGGAGTTCTAGCTGAGCTTTAGTCTTTCTTATTTTCTCTCTATATGACCCAACAACACCCTTGTACTCTTCCTGAGTTGCCTGCCCCTTCTTCCAAAGGTCATAAACTCTTTTTTTTCCCTCAGTTCCTGCAGAAGCTCCCCATTTAGCCAGGCCAGTCTTCTTCCCCACTGGCTTGCCTCTTGGCACATAGGGACAGCCTGCTCCTATACCTTTAAGATTTCCTTAAAGTATGTTCAGTTTTCCTGCACCCCTTTGTTATTAAGGACTGTTTCCCAAGGGACTCTCCGAACCATTCAGATTCTGTGATATAGGCATCTTAAACTGGTCTGTTTGCAAATTGTTTTTTATTCAAGACAAGATCTTGTAAAGTTTGCATTACATAAAACCTCAAACTTTACATTCCTAGAGGAACTAAAAGACAAATGTTG
Organism: Lepidothrix coronata; assembly: GCF_001604755.1. Taxonomy (NCBI): domain Eukaryota; kingdom Metazoa; phylum Chordata; class Aves; order Passeriformes; family Pipridae; genus Lepidothrix; species Lepidothrix coronata. The sequence goes on along the minus strand of NW_016690236.1, from coordinate 4,552,155 downwards.
AAAAAATCATGTGAATATATATGTTTATTTCTGCACCTCACTAATTCACACCTTCACAGCTGAGGCACTGTTTCTGACAAACTATCTTTAACAAGTGCTGGAGTTAATCAAGATAGTCTGTTTTCTTCGGCACTGAATGCTCAGCTACAGCCTCAGCTGTTTAGATGACCTCAGATTGCCATGGCTGGCAGCTCTCATTAGACGTCAGTGGTCTGCATGTCTCTTCCCAACCCCCACTCTTCACTAAATAAAGAACTTTCTATAGAAATAGATGCTTCCTAGCACAAAAACATGTAAAGAAGCTGAATAACAGTTGCTAAAACAGTTCCAGTTTTAGTATTTTCTAATTTCAGAGTGCTTGAATTGAAGGTCTGATGTTCTCTTAACTTTTTTTTTCCTCTAATAACCTATTTATACCACAAAGACCAATAATTACCCATAAATTATCCATCAGTTTTGTAATGATTTTCATTATGTTACACAGCAAATAACCACAATGGCACAATAAATGACTTACATAATGAATGCACAATATGTCTTGATACTGTAACTTTTCAAGAAACCATTAACACAAAAGTGAACCTAAATGAAGTTGGCACATTAAAAACATATTTATGATACACAAATAAGGATACTTGTAATAGTTCTAGACACTTTGGAATAATCAGCAATTTTTGTTTGTGCCTTTTTTTCTTTGTTATTATTGGGTTCGTTCACCATAAATTATATGCTTATCATACAGTATCTGAAATAATCCACCTGTCTGGAAGTGTGAATTCAATTCAGTTCTAAGGATTTTCTGCTTCCCATTGGAATAGGCTTTGTATTTCAAAATCTAAGATTTCAAAACTATACACACATTTTTGCTCTGTTTGCCTATTGCAGTAGCATGAAAATTAATATTTAGCTATGATGTAAAAAAAATCTGCTTTGGTTTCTACCACATAACTTCTTTCAGGTATCTGCACTGAAGATGACTAACCAGAAATGTATAAGGAATACAATTCTTTTCATTGAGACATCTATACTTTATAAATACTAGCATTAATAGATACTTTCAGAGCAATGCAGTTGTTAAGAAAATTGTACAACACCATAAACATTTTTAAAATTAAGCAGTATTAAGCAATTGTCTGATATTTTAGTTCTCACCTGATGTTTCATCATAGCACTACAAATGGTTAGGATTAGAATAGAACAGAACAGATCTGGAGTAACTACTCCATGTGAGTCAGAAAAAAAAATAGCTTGACCTGGAATAAAGCACATAATAATTATAAATAATCATAATAAAAATGGCTGCAGATCCTATTTTTTATAACATGTTTTAGAAGTTGCATGAATGAAGAGAAGAAAATGAAGTTTAAATGCCCCAGTGGTTCTCTAATGACAAACCCCCACGTTATACCCACGCTAAAATATACATAGCACGTTATTTTTATTTTTTTTTAAGTTTTGAATTTCAGAATAGATAGGTATTATTCATTGCCTGCCTGTGGTAGATCATTATGTATTGTACATTCTACTGGCATTTTATAATTAAGGGGACAGTGATAAAGTCATCTACATAGCAATGCAAAACATAGAAATCACCATATTTTTAATGCAATCTTACTTTCATAGTTAAAATGGAATGTTTCATTTCTAACCAAACAAAGAAAATATAGTTCAATATTTTTAGCTCAAAATTTGATACACAGATAAAGTTCTTGCTTAATGAAAGCTGAAGTCTAGTGATCCCTTTCTAGTAGATGCAATACAACATAAGGTATAGGAGAAAAAAATGAATACCCTGCTCACAGTAAGATTTCTGAGATAGTTTCCAAAACATTTTATGACAGTTTCAAAAGACTGGCAAGATCAAACCTGAGCTGCTCAAATTGTCCCAGGACTCATGAGAAAATTTCTGTGTTTACCAGGAGAATATAGAAACTCCATTGCACATAGTCATAACTACCAACTGTATTCAATTTTGAGAGAATCCTCAAGTATCAACACTGAACTACTGGCTTTTGAGAATTGGATTATTTGCATGTGATATCAGAGCACTTAATGTTAGCCCCAGTCATGTGCCAGACACAAATGTATTGAAGAAAAGAAGTCACAAACAATAAAGTCCTGGTCCCTCCATGCTGGGGAGCATTTCCAGGTCTTTTACAAAAACATCTCAACTCTTTTGCAGCATTAGCTACCGGAAGAAATGAATGATCAGTGATATAGGTTTTATCAATAGGTGCCAATGATTGGGAAAATGATTACCACTGAGCTCTACAGTCATCTTTTCACTGGCACGGTTTGTACTAGGGAAGAATTAATAACTACTATTATTTCTTTTATTACTTCTCATGTTCAGGGCACATACAGTGCACTTAATAGCTGGGATTTTGAGTGCTGAGAAACTGCCATTTAAGAGGAGAGCAACTACAATCAACAGAAGCTTCACCATGAACAGAAAAAACCCAACATATGCAAAGCTAAGTAATGTAAAAAAGCAAATTCTGTACAGTTCAAATTCATTAACTAAATTTGGAGGATGGTTTTGCATTTAATTTCCCTGTTTCTCTGTTCTTTACCTGTAAAATAGACTATCCCTTAGCCTCATAAGCAATGTGTTTATTAATGTTTATGTTTATTACAGAGTTATTAATGTTCATGAAGTATTTCAGCCCTTGCATGACAACAGTCACACTTCTCCTATTAAGGAATTAAACATTTTGTATTCAGAGCAGTCTTTACATATTATACAATAAATATGACATGTTGACCCAGAGTAAGCAATGAAAGAAAGCAAAAATAATGAATATGAATACTTTTTTCCTGAAGTAATCATTGTAATTTTATACATAAATGAAATTGTGTACCTGCAAAAAAAAAAAAAAAGAAAGATAGGTTGCTTTTAAAAACTGCTCTAATGCACATGCACGGGGGAGCAAAAGCTGAACTAAGACTATTCATAAGTTTCATTCTAGCAATTTCTCAGCCTAGTCAAATTTATTTTAATAAGACTATTTATACAGAGGATAGTAATATTTCTGAAGGCATCTTTCATAAGCAGGCAGCTCATTCTAACTGTCAGAATAAGCATTAGTAAACCTGGGCAAAAACTGTTTTAGATTACGCTAATATTAACAAAGCTTCATGTTACCCAGCTGTGCAATATTGCCACATAAGGAATGAATGTCTTTAGAAGTCTCCGTGAATCGTTTAGTCATGGCTGTCACTTAGTCACTCCAATAACTTCTTACAATATTTAAAGAGAAGAAAGTATCTAACAAATGACATAATGGCAATCAGTAATAAATATTGATTTTCTTCACAATAATCATTAAAAGGAGTAGTATGAGTATTACTAACAATGTCAACATTATTAATAGAAAATGAATTTTCAAAAACTTGCAGGAGAAGTGGTCTCTTGCAAGGTCTAAATGAAATGATTTTCTAACTTTTGGAATGGAGATAGATCTCTCTCTTGCACAGCTGCTGCATTCTCCAGAGATAAATGGCCTAGAATTGTGGAATCCTGCAGGGAAAAAGCAGAAAACCAAATTTTCTTGCCGGAGCTCATGACTTATAATGCTCCCTTTTCATTGCTTTTCATACTGTATTTTATTGCTGTCAGTGGTCTTCCTACATTCTGGTTTTATAAATTTTAGCATAATTGTCAAAACTGTCTTTGCAGAAGAAACCAAGAATGGACCAAAATCTGGCCTTAAGTAAGAACATCATTTTTGTTTTTCAGATTGGTAACAGCAATTAAGGACACTGATTCACTCAGGTTCTAAAATGAGGATGAAACACTGAGTATTCTATCCAAAGGTCTACCTAATGGATTTATTTCGGAGTCCCATTTCCTGAGACTCTTCATCCTGTGCAGGCTGATCCTGTGGGACTGGACTATTAAGGCCATGACAGAATAAATGTTCAGTTCAATCACTATGGATGCTGGGTTTTGTATGCATGTAAGTAACACTGCCTAAAAATAAGATGTAACTGAAAAAAATAGATCTTTGCTCAAAAGCAACACATATACTATATCTATTCTTGAAAAAGATACAAAATATCTGTATCTCTTTATATTTCCTTATCTAACACAGCAATTTTTGCACAAATAAAAAATATTTGGCATTTCTTTGAAGAATTTTTAATAACTATGACTTGGAAAGGACTACCTGCATGTTTCACAATGAAAATTAGGATTGGGTTTTAATGCAAAATATTATTTTCTCAGGACTTCATGGAAATTAAATATATTCCTATTACCACTAACAAATGACAAAAAGTTTAATTATAAATGAGTGTACAAATTAAAATTATTCTTATATTTAACTGTGTTTCAATAAATAAGTTATAAAAAATAAATGTCTGCCTTTTTTTTTTAATTATTGTCAAAACACACATTTTCTTGCTTTTCTCTTAATCATGATCACATTAAGATCTTATATATTAATACTTAAACTGGTAAGGAGCTTTATTTCAAACAACTACTATGAGCAACTAATGATTTGTTTAGCTGAGCACTCCCAAACCACTCTAACAGAACAACACATTGGCCACAGTTCTCTGACAGAGCAGTCAGTGTACTCTCAATAAAATTCCTTAAATCATTATCTTCTAAGCATAGTACAAGAACATTATTAGCTAACACTGAGAACAGAGAACGTTTAAAAAGCTATAGAATAACATAAATTAAATAACTGCAAAATAAGAAGACCTTAATCCCTTATACATGAAGATACTTTGATCTTTCTCATAAATTGTCATCCACACATCTTTACATTTTTATAGATATACCTTTTATTAATGTAACTATGTAAAAACTGCATAGAATAAAAATTCTAATATTTTATTTGCCATTTCATTAAATTAGCAATTATTTTCTATAAACATATATACATACATATACACAATTTCTGCTTTTACATTAATCTGTATGCATTCAGCAGTTCTAATGTCTAGTAAACTTTTCAGAGATTATGTGAATCATAATTGTGCTTTTATGCCATCATTTCAACTGTGCTGCTAATTATAAAGATCTTTTCATTTGTTTATTCTTTTTATCCAAGTGTGAGCTATTTTGACTTAATGCAATTTTATGACATTAAAAATTAAATCAAATTATATTTCAGTAGGAAAAATATTTTATACTTCATAACAATCTAACCAACTGAAAAGATGCAGTATACTATCATTTTGACAAAATATTTTTATTTGCAATGAAATAAAACTATCAAATCAGAAAAACAGAAACATTTTTTAAAAGAAGATTTAAAGAAATCTAGGTTAATAAAACAGCTATATCTCTTGGGCTTACAATACAGACCACATGGGTGTATAAGCTCCAAAATCACGTGTCTTAGGGCACATTATCTAAGACATAGGAGTAAAGTTCCGGTACTCAAAAACAGCTGAAAGGATTTGTGGAGGGATTGAATAATAACAAAGTAACATATCAAATTCTCACTCTAGTGTTTTTGTGATTCCTACCGTTAGCAACAAAATCTAGCATTGTTTCTGTAATGTATATTAATTTTCTGCAGTAGTTAACTGTAGTTAGGCTCATATTTAAGTGTTTTAGTTAGTGAAATCAAAGGTAAAGGAAAATAAAAAGCACTTTTTCAAAAGGAAGAACCTAGAACTAAAAACTAGCTAAAACTCTACTGTAAAATCATTTAGCAATGACAATCACAGAAATGTATTAATTCCCCATGAACTGCATCACTTCTCCCAGGCTTGTGTGATCCTTTGGTATTCCAGAGTGTCTGAAATGACACTAGATACCTAACTTCAAAGCACTGAAGACACTGGATTTCTTTGTTACATTGACATAAGTAAAAAGGAACTACAGCCAAGTGACTGTTCACTCAGCCACTGCTCAGATTTTGGCTAGCACAGCTCGTGCTGACATATGCTGGAAGCAGCGCCATTAGGTCAAATTAAGAGTACCATGTGGGCAGGACAGGTGGCCTGAAAGAGCTAAAAAGCCATTATGCAGCCATTATTACCTGCAGATCGCTGTCACCTGTAGCCATCATCTTTGCATATTTATTGTCTGGGAGTTTCTTCAGAATCTATTAACTTACAGAAATGGAATAGACCAAATTTGAAAGCTGAAAGGTATAAAGCACCAACTTACTCAAAAAAGTTTTGAAGGAGATCCAACAGCAGCTGAACCGCTGAGTATCTAGTCTGGGCAAAGGGAATTGAGCCCTTGTTTGCTCCTGTGTTTCTTAATGAGCTCATAAATAAAGCTTAAATAAGAGTATATTGTCCCGTAAATTTGAGAGATCCAAATGGACTCTGACACTAAAGTTGCAGAATTATGTCTTCCAAGTGGGTAACTTAACACTATGCACCTCATCAGTGGACAACAGCATGTACAGCTATACCTATAAAACACTGAAGCATGAGTAAGCACAACTTACTACAAGGATGCATTAAAGGAACTAAGTGTCTATATCAGGGGCTGGGTTCAGACACGGTAAGAATTAAGGGCAGGGACCTCACAAAAGTACAGGCAAAGCATGCCATGTGAGTCCCACCGGGGATGAACAGCCTGCTCATCTACCTTATTTGCTCACCGTTAGCTGTCTATACCCGTGATGCAGCTTGCCAGAATCACTAGGGCACGTGAAAGACACAGCAACAGAAAGATCCTACACATTTTCTATAAATAGCCCACAGGGGCTTATCTGATACAGAGAAGAACATGCTAGCTGCTAGGAGAACATGACAAGACAGCTGCAAGATATGTCAATGACTAGATCCAGTGTGCACACTCTACAGCCAGGAGTACCTATCTAGCCTCTGGCTGAAATGAATTCTAGTCTTTAACTCCAAAAGCCACCTTCCCTGAATAATAAGTTCTCTGAAATGTATAAAACCATCCTGTTGCAGGAAAATTAAATTAGTAATTCAGTGTGCCACCAGAGTAGAAAAAGTTTATAAATTGGTAAGATGTTTCCCTCACTCACAACTTTAGAATAATGATATACAGTGCAGATTTTTCTGGAGAACATTCAAATAAACTCTCATTTTCACAGAGCTAAGAAAATAACCTCTCATTCATGTAACACTGTTAGCACTACTGCTAAACATAGCAATATTTGTGCTAAGACTAGACCTAAGAGCACAATGATATAAAAATTAGCTTTTCTTTAAAAATACTTGCTAGCATGGTTCGAGCGTATCTCTTTTTCTAAAAAGCAGAAAGCTAATTAAAATTTACGTAAGCTAGAACTACTCTGTCTCTCTCACACACACACACACACACACATATATATATAGTATACCTATACATAATACACTAAATTTCAAGATTAAAATAAATTAGACTGGACTCATGATTTCTGAATGCATCACATTGGTAACTGTATTTTTCTTAGTGTTATTTACAGCTAATTTCTAGGATTTATTCAGGAGGTACAGTTATTTTAGGTATCATATTTCTTTCAAAAGATCTTACTAACAGTAACTCTGCCAAGAGTGTCTGTAATCTCCTTTCGTCATGGTATTCTTTATTGCTTTTATAACCTTTCAATGTTTAAAAGACTACAGATGATAAGCATTGCTGTAGGAGGAAATCTGCCTGTAATATGAAGATACAGAGCTATCTTTAGAGGAACAGTGGCTATTGATATAAGGTCTTTAAGCACAGAAGAATTATAATAGCCTTTGAAGAAAGAGATAAATTCAATCAAAGAAGTATTAGATAAAACAAATTTGAGGAATTAGGGAAAAAGCAGTAATACAAAATAGTTATAATGCCATCAGGTATAAGTTTTAGACCTTTATAATAAACATGATCATTAGAGAATAGAAAGAAACTAAATTTTTTTGAAAGAATCCTATCCTGAAACTTGTTTTAAATTACCTAGGGAAAGAACATTGCTTGATAGCTGTTTGGACAATTATGGTAAAATAGTTCCCCACATTTGGACAATTATAGTGATATTATACTGGAAGTGTGAGAAAGGTATAGATGCTTTATGTTCTGGTTTGGATGGGATAGAGTTCATTTTCTTCACTGGTACAGTGCTGTGTTTTGGGTCTAGTATGAGCATAATGTTGATTTTGGTTGTTACTAAGTAGTACTTACCTTAAATAAAGGATTTTTCAGTGTCTCATGCTCTGCCAGGTAGGACACACACAAGAACTGGGAGGGAACATAACCAGGATGGTGGACCCGAACTGGACAAAGGGATATTCTCTACTATAGAATGTCATATAAATGGGAAGAGTTACATGGATAGGGAGCTGATCATAGCTCAGGGATGGACTGGGCCTTGGTCAGTGGGTGATGAGTAATTGTACTGTGTTTCACTTGTTTTTCTTGAGTTTTATTTCCCTTTCTCCCTGTACTTTTTCTTACTATTATTATTAGTTTTAGTACTATCACTATTATTATATTTCACTTTGTTTCAATTATTAAACTGATAAGTTTTCTTTTCTTTTCCTTCACGATTCTCCTCCCCATTGCACCTTTATGGCAGCAAAAGGTGGAGTGAGCTAGTCTGTGCGGTACTTGATCGCCAGCTGGGATTAAACCACAGGAGTCTTTGGTGCAAGGACTGTGGTGGTTTAACTCCCACTGGCAATCAAGCACACCCCGCTGGTGAGATGGCGGAGAGAACTGTAAGGGTAGAAGTGAGCTTGTGGGTTGAGACAAAGACAGTTCAACAGGTAAAGCAAAAGCCACGCACAAGCAAAGCAAAACAAGGAATTCAGTCACCACTTCCCACAGGCGGGGAGGTGTTCAGCCATCCCCAAGAAAGCTGGGCTCCATCATGCATAACAGTTACTTTGGAAGGGAAATGACATCACTCCGAACAGTGTCTCTTGTCTTCCTTCTTCTTCCCCCAGCTTTATATATCATGCATGACACCATATGTTATGGAATATCCCTTGGGTCAGTTGGGGTCTGCCGTCCTGGTTGTATCTCCTCGTAACTGCTTGTGCACCTCCAGACTCCTCATTAGTGGGGTGAGGTGAGAAGAAAGGGCCTTGATGCTGTGCAAGTGGTAACAAAAGCATCTGTGTTATGATGCTGTTTTCAGCACAAATCCAGAACATAGCCCCATACTAGCTACCGTGAAGAAAATTAAATCTACCCCAGACAAAAATCAGCAAACTTTACAAGTGTGTTATCATTTTATTATGGGATCATATTATTATCATCATAATATATCATCATATATCATGTTATCACCATATTATTATGGGATCAGTGTAGGTTAGTGAATCTTCTGTGACAGTTACTATCTGCTTTCCTTCCTTGAAGGGGAAGAGACAATTTCAAATTTGCATAAACATAAAACTTAAAAATTAGTAAAACTCCCATAATTCCCAGATTACACAACTGATACAAGTAGTGAAGATAGCGAAGGGACTACTAGAACTACTAGAAACTCTTCAAATTGGCTCATATATAATACAATAGGCAGTTTGCTTACAAAAAACAATATCAGTTCATCCTGGATATTTCTATGCCCCTGTGCAATGTTCAGTAAGGATATGAAAACAAAGAATACTATCTTGGCTTTTGTTTCTATATGTTGTTTCCTCACCAAGTGACAGAAATAGTTCCTGAGAAATAGAGAAAGCCTTTAATCTATAATCCTCTCACATGCTGCAAATTATGATTCATCAAAACAAAACAATTCAGTAGTTCATCCCTGTTTCTGGACTTTCACACAGAACAGATTTTTTAATGGTTTTGCTCAGATAAAACAGAAATCCTACACTTGCCAAAGCTTTTCAACCTTACAATGTGATCAGAACAAAACCAGTTTTAATACAAGACTTTTGAGCCTTGTATAAAAATCTGAGTGCATTTCAATGAAGGGTTTTTTTCAGACAAAGTTTTAAGGAACCACAGCAATTTATCTTTGAAATAAATTGAAAAATTAAAGGAGTGCAATGTCATTTTTTAATTTAATAAGGAGAAGCAATTGCTATAAATGAAGCTATCTTAATGGAAGGACAATACAATGAAACTAATTGCAAAGGCTCAAATTTAAAGAAACATAGTGCTTCTGAACAATCATAGTGATAACAGAATGAAAATGGGAGAGAATTTTTGGAATAAGAATTGAACTATGTATCTAAAAAAAAGTAATGAAAATGCACTGGACTTAAAGTCCTGTGAAAATCAATCCATGAAGTTAAAAGCTGCGTAATGTCATCCATTTCATCAAACAGTGAAAAATGGTAACATTTATCTTAATTATAACTTTATAGCTATCTATTTCTAGTGTTTTAAAGCTTTTCTAACGAGGTGTAGTATTAGTTTATGTCATCGTGATCTTGGTTTTCTCATATACTCCAAGGGTTAGGATAACTGTAATTGCCATAGAGGTCTGATTTACATTCACCTAATCAGATATTTATGATGGTGGCACTTTACTATGTAATAACAGAACTGTAAATCTGTAAAGAACAAATAAAAATCAGATAAATCAAGAATATAAAAGAGAAATGCTGGCACAATAATTCAGGCAGGCAAACATTCACTACATTCACACCAAATATTCTAATGAATATCAGTTTAGCATCCTGACTATCTGATTTCCTAAATGTTAAGCAAATAGCACGATAGTACATTTGAAATTCTTGCTCCATTTCTCATTATCTTGACAAGGGATCTTTGGTCAAGTAAAGTCAACTAATTTGGAAACTAAAATTAGAATTTTTTGTATTTTTAAATATCCTTTCTGGTCATTTTTTTTCCAAGTTATTATCATTATGTCAACAGTTAAACTGTGTGGGTAAGCAGACTGATTTTCAAATATGGAACAACTTTCAACTTTTGCAATGCAAAATAAACTGCACAGACCTCTGTTATTCCTGTACAGTGTAAATTATTCAAAACTTTTCACAATACATATATTCAAGAATACTGGTCTAATTTACTCAATATTTTTGAGTGATAACTGAAAAAAGTGAACAACACAGAACTAATATCCTTTATGACAGATGTAAATCTTACACTTTGATAAACTATAGAAGTAAAAAAAAATATTATTAAGAAAGAAAAATCATATGGAAAATTAAACCAGTTCTTAAGAGAAAGAATAGCTTCAATAATAAGGAAAAATTTCAAATTCTATTTGGTATTGTCTAGAGTTTTTATAGTGGCTTCAGATAAAAAAAGCAATAGCAATTTTTAATAAACAGAATAGTGAAATTGTGACTTTTTTATATAAAATGTATCTTTTTCTGCCCACAAACTTTTTTTTTTGAATGTCCACTGCATTATGGTTTGTTTTCTTTTTTTTACTAATGCCAAATTTGCCAGTTTCTTCAGAATGGGAAAAAGGTTGGTTTCTAAACCAAAGAACACTCTAAGAAGACAGACACAGCAGAGAAGCTTCCCTGCCGGGAAACACAGCAACAACAGTTTTGGTAAAAGTCTGGTGGAATAATCACATTCATTGTAAACCACTAAATTAGAAAGCAGTTTTCAGAGTTTCAATTAAAAATTCTCTTCTTTTAATAGGGTAATCACAACTTTCTTATTTATGACTAGAGATAAAAATGTCCCTTGGGGTATATGTCACTATGGAGGTGTTAAGGAGAATAAAAATGCATAGCAATAAACTCGATAGCCTGATATACATTTTCTTTTCTCAAATTTGTGTAACTAATTAGCCCAAACAATTTCTGGCATTAAGCTAAAAATGAAATTGGCCTTGAAACATTTCTTGACTGCTGGACAGGATCTGGAGTTGGGAAACTGAGGTCAGTTGCCTGGCTGCAACAGTCTTTTTTGTCTCTGTAAAATAACTAATTTTCTATTGCAGGTATTTTGTCCATGATCTGCCACAACTGGCAAGCTGCTCTGAGCTAACTAATCATAATAAAAACAAATCATAAAAAATGGTAAATAACTAAGGAATTTACTTATATGCCAAAATGATTACAGAAATTATTGTCATCTTAGATCTTTCCAGAAAAAAATTTACTACACTATAGAGAAAAAAATATGAAATCAAGAGTGCCAAATTTGACTTTTGGTGCACATCTGTGGTCACTGTGATTCTAAACTCTGGCTATGAAAGAAGAGTATATTAAAAAGAAAATTAAAGGCTCAAAATTCTTCTAAAAAGTTTGAGATTAAGATGGGATTCTATAGCTTTATGATGAAAATTAATAGAATTATTCATATGTTTTTCCAAGAAAGTCACCAAAGAGAAAAGTCATAGAATCAGACATATGTAATGGTTTGGGTTGGAAGGGACTTTTGAAGATCACTTCCAATCCCCCTGCCATGGGCATGGATATCTTTCACTAGACCAGGATGCTCAAAGCCCTGTCAAGGTGGCCTTGAACACTTCCACAGATGGGGCATCCACAATTTCCCTTGGCAACCTAGGAATTTGTGGCTGAAGAGAGACAGCAAAATTTCCTTGAAATTATAGAAGTTACTCATCTTCCTTCAGCAGATGACAGACTCAAAAATGGTGAAAATGGACTCTTAGAAAGTTACTTTGACATAAGTGTCAAGAAAAAACTTGCGGATAACACCAAACTAGGGGGGGTAATCAACATGCTTGAGGGAAAAGCTATCATACAGAGAGTTCTAACCAGGCTAGAAGGGCAAGCCAACTTGCATGATCATGGCATGATCATCATCTCCAAAACATTTCTGAGCCATTCTGTTTTTCTCCCTAGTCTGGTTTCATGTCCCTCTGCAGATCTCTCTGATGGAGAAATGTGCCCAGTTACTTTTGAAAATTTTTTTTATATTTCATCTGATAGTCTATATATATCTGCATGAATGTTCAAACCACAAAGAGAATCTACTCTATCATTTTATTTCTCTGAAAGCAAGAGCTCCTATTCCTCCCTCTTGTCCTTGCTTTCAACACTTCATAATGAAGACTCCAACAGCAGGTGGTTTTCTGTATTATGAGAGTGAAATCCCCCAAAATACATCAGTAATTTGGAATGATTTACAACAAGGTACAAATACGAACAATACAGAACTTGTTATTTAAAAAAAAAAATGTTTGCTATATGCATTACAATACAATGATTCTAAACAATGGGGAAATAAAGGCAAATACTGTATAAAATTATACACACAGGTGGAGAGGTAAACACATAATGATACAGATGTACTTGCGTAGAACTATGTGTTAGATCTCTTTTGCACATCTGATCAATCTTTTTCTTTCTGGCTGCCCCTCTCTGGCATGTTCTTTACCTTTGATTGCTCCCAATGACCTTTGCTAGTTTTGAATTGCTCAGGTTGCAGTCATACTGGAACAAATTTGTTTTCCTCATGTTTCTAAAGCTACTATGCTTATATGCTAAGTACAAATAAAATGCTTGACCCGTTAAGGAATCGTCAGGAAACCTGAAATGAAGGCATTACCCAACATTTCACGCTCCTTAGTGATGCCATTTTAAATATTTTAGACAGCCTATAAATAATTAAAACCTCACCACAGCAAATTATGTTCTATTATGCAAATAAATAGCCTCCTCCCTGGTTTCATTAAAGATTCTAAAAGACAAGCTGAGCAGTTTAAACGTGGCAAAATACTGCAGTGAGGCGAGAAATCTTCCAATTTTTTTTTAATTGTTAGTGCCAAGTTTCATGTGGATTTTTACTCTAACACTTTAATTTGCATGAGCAAATAAACCTTTAATAAACCTTTTGTAAGTGGTGAAAATACATCATTTAATTAAGTTTGATTTTTTTTGAACTATTGTGCCTCATGAATACTTAAGTTAACCAAAATCTACAGCAGAAAATATACAATTCTATTCTTTTTCACAGAAGGCTGTATTTATGTACTACTGTTTCTTTCAAATCTTTATTTTTTCACATACACTATCTATATTGACAATATGTCAAATTTTTATATGAAAAATTGTTAAACATCTGATTTTGTTTTCACATTAGAATTCAGACTTTATTTCAACAGAAACATAATTCAGTTACATTCCTATATGCCTACAGCAAGCAGACTTACATAATTTAAAATACTTTGATATGGGATTATATTTTTGCAGCAGTATTTGACCAGAAGTCTTGACTTTTCAAATCCAAAGTTATGAAGATTCTTGAAATTATATATTTTTGTATACAGAAACATGTATTGACCAAAGTACAAAACTACTGAATTAATTAAATTAATTTAAATAAGCAAAAATCTAGGATCAAAAAGGAATAAAAGATTATTCCTTTACATGTTTTTCTTCCAAATTTGCCATTCTAATCCTATTATATACTTAAAGTATCATAAGAAAGATAAACTGCAAACATACCAAAACATAGATTGCATTTCAAAATTAAAATAAAAAATCTTGTACCTTTAATCAACTCATAAGCTTTACAAAATCTTCCTTTTTAACATGAATTAAGTAGGTATCATCAGAGAACTGAAAAATTAATGTGTACATATTTTTAAACTTTAAGGCTGACCAGCTGTTACGCAAATACCAGACAGCAGATCCAGTGTAAATAAAATGAGTTTCAGAATTATTTTTCTAAAATTCATTAAATTCAGCTTTGCTCTGACTAAAAAACACAAATCTCTACCTAATTCTTCAAATGAGGTTAAAAATATGCAATGACACACAGCTTTTTGTCATGAAATAAAACTATGTTCAACTATTTATGAAGTGGTGCTTATTTACATGTACAATAACAAGCCTCTCTAAAAGTTCTCAAAAGAGCAGGTTTTAGATAACTTCAAAATGAACACAAATCAAAAAAATTGTGGTTAGAAAATATTCATTGCATTCACTGACTCCTATAACAGCTAACTATGACAGTTGATTTATTCTGTTCATACTTCTACCTGGTCTCTGCTACAATCCTGACTTTGGCTCCCTCTGTTATTAACAACCTTGCAACACAAAACTGTCTTTTATTGTTCTTCGTTGCCTTCTGGATGCTCTCTATCTTACGCATCAGCTGCAACCCAGAATGCTGTTTTTTGATACCACCTTCTAAGAACATCAGTCGCTTAAGGGAAAAAATACTTTATCCTCTTCTGAAAAAACATTCTTTACAGTCACAGTCATGCTGTTACTTGCGTTCATGTCACGCTTTGCATTACAGTAAATGGTGTAACTAGATAATCTGTTCTCTGGGTTTATAATAGAGATATCAGGAGTAACACAAGAACATAAATTCCTTTGTTGCTTTCTCTGTGTGTATTCAGGTATGTGTATTGAGCTAAACTACTGAGAATCAAGGGTATTTTAGAGGTCTGGATACCTGAACCTGTTTAACTGACTGTGTTCAATGTAGATCCCTGTTCCCAAGAACAACTGAAATCAACCCCAATGTAACAACAAGCAGAATAAATGAATTATGCAGTGTTTGGGCAAAGAATATAAGGAATACAATGCCAATAGTCTCTGGCATGAAAAGAGTAGCAAATTAGATTAAGTCAAATGATGTACATAATCTTCAGTTTGGAAGCAAGCTTGTTTTTCCAAAGACTATTAACAAGCTTATTGGAAAAGAAAAATCTGACAACAGTAATAGGAGAAGTTGTTTGCTTGCAGCTTGGGCTTTGGGTTTTATTTGTTGGGGTTTTTTTAGTTGTTTTTGTTTGGTTTTTTGTTTGGTTGGTTTTGGGGGGTTTTTTGGTTCTTGTGTTGGTTTAGTTTGGGTTTTTTTCGTTGGTGTTTTTTTTATTTTTTTGCTGAGAGACTAAACTTCTTTATATATTTCTGCTATGCAAAGCAATGATAATACTGAAAATTAATATTAGTTGAAGAGTGGAAAAAATCTGTATGAAATTCAATAAAGAAACTACTTTATGCAATTATGTTACACAGGTAAATATTAAATCATATAAATTATGGTGCATCTAACTCTGCAATTGGAGACCATCTTCAAGAAGAAAAATTTAGAAGAGCAGTACTTTGACTTTTTATACAATATAAAATAACGCCTACTGTATTTGCACCAAAAATTATGATAAGGAGGACATCCATTCCATGAAGGGGAGAAATACTTAATAAAAATAAGTGCTAAAGGTTAATATTTTTATTTTTAATTAATTTTCATCATAAAGATAGAAAAATAATAACATTAATATAATGATGAAGTAACAGATATATAAACACGGTAAAAATTGCAAGGGTGAAAAGAATCCTTTCTACATAGAAGAAGAATAAATATATAATTTTAAAAGCTTCCTCTACCTAAACGCTTAAAAATCCAATGTTCTTGTAAGTAAAAATTTCAAGTTCAAATTGAAAATGCAAATGTATGGAAATTTTTGCACAGAAACTATCAGTTATAATATAGTACTTGTTGCTTTTAGTTATTCCATTTACCCATCATTCACTCTCTAATCTCCTTTAAGCCCATGTTTCTCCATTCCATATACAATAGAAGGATTACGCACATCTTACCTCTTAACTTTCTCCAGAGGATAATGGATTTAATTACTGTTCTGCCTTCCATGCAAGCTTTCAAGTCAGCAAATTTTGTGTAGCTCTGTAGCATAATTTTTAATACAGAAGTCTTATGTGTCTGCATTCAGGTGATAGAAGAAAAGCACGTGTTCTGCAGTGCTGAATATGAAGCTATTTGCTACTTTTATTTCTCATAAATTAAAATTTAAAAATGCATGGCACCTAAGAGCTTTAAAGGTCTGTTTTCATATTGATTCTGGTTAACTTCTAAAATAAAAGAAAATGTAATGAAAATCTGTTTTTGAGGTGCTACATACTAATAATAACATACAAGAACAAAAGCATAACATAGTGCATATACTGAGGAGTTGTCCTTAAGGCATACTTTTCCTATGCATGTCTATGCTTCGTGGCATCAAAATCCTCTGTAGAACAAGATCTAGTCCAAGAAAAGGTTTTGGACAAAATCAATTATTTTTTTCAACAGAAAAATTGCAATAGTTTCACTGTGCACGACGAGCTGCTTAGACACAAAGATAGGGGAGCATTTTCTCTTTAGTGTAAATTCCCTTAACATATAGATATATACCAATAGCTTTAACTGCAGTTTATGAAAAATTCTCTTTTACTTTATTTTTTTTTGCCTGGAATTCTTTTACTATAGGAAAATATGTTGATTGGGTATCAAGAGATAAACTATATAATTTCAGCTTTATCATGAATGTTTGAAAATCAAAAGACTGAGCAAACACGCAACTGTCAAAAGAGAAGGTGAGCTGCAGAGGAAACAGTAAATTTCAAATTCCTTTTAGAACTGATCTTTGTACCAAAAAAGTACTCTAATCCAAGAAAACAAACTCAAAGTTGTATTTTCATTCATCTCCTGAAAAACTGAGAACAACTAAGAAATCAGCACATTGCCATACTTAGAACACTTCAGTGTTGATTGTACAATATTCTAAGTTTTTATTCTACAAGGTGAAATAAGGAATTAACAGTAAAAAAAAAAAAAAGATGAAAAACCAAAGTATTCTTTAGGTAGTATTAGTTCTCTTCCTAAAATTTAGAAGCAGACAATGCTTGGATAAAACCGAAAACAAACAAAATAAAAAAGAACTAATGGGAACTATCTAAGCAAAGAGCATGTAAAATAGTAGATTTGTGGCTTCCTAGAATCTGAGCACTGACAGAGAAAGTGAATTTAATTTTCAAGGTGGTAGAATCATATATTCATGCTCCAATAGTCATATTAGACTTTACACATCCTTTGCATTTACATAATGCATCAAATTTCCATTTGATGTCCTTTGAAAGCGAGATAAAGCATATCCTGTAACTACTTAGGAAAAAATATGAGTCATCACTGCACAATGGTCAACTTCTAGAAAAGAAAAGATCACAGTAGAAGGCTGAATTGCTTATCATCTAGAACTGAATACATACTGTGGGTTTTTTCCCATAGGAGAAATAAAAGTAAGATTTTGTAGAAGAGATTTGTAGTTAAATCATCAGATATGCTTAGCAGCCTAAAACCCAATATACCTATAATTTTGAGCACTGTTTCAGTACTGTGTAATAATAGCAGAAGTTACTTTATCAGAAAAAAATAGCTAATTATATTATATATTCAGCTATACTCATGAGAATAGTAGTTCTAAAGCTAATTGAATACAAACTTTCAGCCACAAGATATGTTTCTATGAAATTACAGAAGGAAACCACTGAATTAGCATCTGGAAATGAAATAAATGCACAAAGTAGAGGGAGAACCCTGAATATCCACAGCTAGAAAGGTAAGTCTGCAGCTTCCACTTCTGTTGCTGCAAAAAATGCAAAACATATATATGACAAAAAGAGCATCATGATGTCCTCTGTAGCTTAAGTAAGTAAACAAAAGATATAGGCACATTTTTAATTTAAGAAAGTATGTTAGGGATATTAAATTGACTGTGCTTTTAAAATGCCATTTTTATTCAACTAAATAAAAACCCTATGGCTGTAACGGCTTGGCCCTTGTATAACAAGGAATAAAGATGCTCTCATGCGATGGTGTGGTCGAAGAGAGTTTATTCAAAACTCGCGCTCGCTTTTATCCTTACATGTCATGTGACTTTCTTAACCAACCAGTTTACTAGTTCTGGGGCATGCTCCTTGGGCTCTGCACCTGGGCACATCCCCTGTGCCCCCAGACACGCCTCCCACATATGGCCAAACAGCTTCCCTAAAAACTTACAAAAGGAAACAAAAAATGCATGCATTTTTATAATATATCTTCATCTTGTTATCTATTTTGTATTTGCAGACAATGTGGATTTTATTTTTATTACTATCACTATAAAGAAATCTACAGTAAGATCACAGTTAATATCTGATTTTTATATTATATCATAGCATATCTATAGTTTTCATAATTAAATGTGAAATTTGTCCTCTACTAATCAACTTGACGTTAACAGTTAACTTTGTTCCTTAAACAAAGATGTCATATACACAAAAACTTGAAAATGTGATACATCAACCATCTCAGCCTCCCCTTATACCTAAAGCCTATGTACAGAGATTCAATTTACAGCAACATACGTGAAAATAATTTAGCCTGGGCTAGGGGTTAGCTTTTTGTTTGTTTTCATTTAGCAGGTCTCTGAAGTGTAATTTGATATTTGATCTCATTGGCTAAGGATGCTGACCTGGATTACACTGCATATATTGCTAAAATTTTCAAGTTATTATATGATAACTTTTTTTACATTTTCTATTCTGAAAATACACTTTTCGTGTGGAAAAAGACTCTAAGGCATCATTTGTCTAATTTAGCTATAAATTCCTCAACCAACTCCATTATCAATGAAATATGTTAACATAGTGCAATTTGGATTAAGCCCTAGATAATCAAATCAAGCTCTTCATAGTGTTTGGGTAGGTAAAAACTTGAGTGTGAAACATTACTGATATTTAAGAAAAAAAAATTTGAAGTTGTGTTTTTGATGGAAAATCTCCACTTGATCTTGAGACTAAAGTAATTTTTGGGAATTTTAATATCCTACATATAAATGTATGTGTTATATAGTTGGATTCTGAATGTTTTATTTGCAATTAATATTGATTTAACCTGGATAATATTCAGTAGAGGAAAATGAGTATATAAGATTATAGATTGCCACAATTGAATTAAGTTCAGTATTTCAGTCAAAGGAGTCTGCTGACACTATGATATGAACAATGCAAGTGCAATACAAACAGTCGGTGAAGGTCAACTCCACTGGGAGTGTAAAATGCAAACTTTGCATTGAATTATCAGTCTTTGAGATGCAATGTCTATGATGAACTTAGGCACTAAGCACAGAAAAGCTAAAAGGAAGTTGCACTTAAAGTCTATCAAAATCATAACTGAGTTTTCTTCTATTCCCAATTTTAAAACTCTTCTGTATTACAAGATGATCATCTATTATGCACTTAGCATTTTTAGCCTTGCTTTCCTTTATCAAATTTCTTAGTATAATTACATGAATATACAACTAGAATTCTATTTAAATTATGAAAGAAAATTATGAACTTATATAATAGGGATATTTTCCATTTCAGTACACTTTTTTCTTATTCAATTTCAGTATCAAATAAATACATAATTTTACATTACTTGCATTAAAAACATGAAGTCCAGTCTGAAAGCGTCACAAGATGAATTTAAAAGAATCCCCATAATTAATAACTATACAGATTCTCAAAATATAACTAAAGATTTGTATCAATGTATGAAGTACACGTGTACACAAAACAATTTATGCAGATCAGTAACAATGGTGGCTAGATAAAATCCTCTATTCTGGTTGCAGCTTTGTCAGACACCACCCAGGGATACACGTTTTGTGGGTTTGTGCTGTGAGCCTTCATTGTTACTTCTACAGCTTATTTTTCTTACCTACATGTGCAGCCTTCTGCATTGGCTTTTCTCTTATCTACTAGTTAACCTAATGACACTTGAGTGACTTCTGTCTTATTCAAGGCCCTGCTGTGTTGGAGTAAATTGAATCTCATAGTACATTGGAAAAGTTTACAGTACTTGTTATGCTTTACACACACTACAGTTAATGCTCTTGGAAATAAATTGCCTCATAGATTGATGAAAGTGACAGACTTTAGCACACCACTGTTTGCACCCAACTGAGGCCATCATCATTCATTACAGGGTGTGGTTCTTTTTTCCTTTTTTAGCTAAGTAGTAACAATTTTCTCTAAACAATTAAGGCTTCTATGTTTTTTTTTTTTACTCTTTAAATTACTTTCAGCATTAAAGGTGTCACAGGATCATTAATCCTCTCTTGAGCAGTATTTACTTCAGTGACAGTTACTGCAGAAGTCACAAGGATGCTTTTTACTTATTTCCTTCGATCTGAAACTTCCCAGAAGGGTGTGAATAACTATTTCATTGCCTATATATGCAGTGCATTGTTAGGCACCAATGCTCAAAAGGCCTCTAAACTACTTAGTTGAGGAAAAGGTTTAACAGATCAAAACAAGTACTTGAAGCCTTGCAGTCTAGTAAATTTTCTATTGCTATTGTTTGTCACAGACTTGTGGTCTGTTCTCTATCTCTTTCTTCAATAATTTCCACTATTTATTTTGCTTTAGGAATTCAACACTTAAACAAGGAACAAATCTCAAAAAAAATCTAAGTGAGAAAGTTATAAAACTTTCATTTAGAAACGCTAAAGTGTTATAGAAACATTAGCCTAGGTATTTTTCTTTACAAGTGAAACAGGATACATAATTTTGTACAAACTCAGAATTACAAACAAAAATCTAACATAGGACTAAACAGAATATGATAGGAATTATTCACTGGAATATGACAAGTTTATGGCACAAAACTTTTATCTATACAATTCTTTATGGCAGTGGAGCCAGAACTCTCAACTGTGTAAAAGTTCAGAAAGGTAATTTTACTAGACAACAAGGGCACCATTCTCTTCTCTTACATGGCAGTTCAGCGTTTGCATAATGCTAACTTTTGTATAACACCTTTCATACAGGAAAATAAATACGCCTAATGTACAAGGCATAAAAATGACCACTCCACATGAATTTCATGTATAATTTTGTTTTATAAATACAAATTTTTCTAGAACAAGCAGCAATCACAAGTATTGAGGCCGTGTTGCTGAGAACACAGCTGTGTTAGGCAGGACACGCCTCAAGGATGAAGGACCACCGCCTCCCTAAGATCTTGCTTTATGGTGAACTTGCCACCGGCTGCTGCATGAGAGGAGCCCCAAAGAGAAGATATAAGGACTCCCTGAAACAACATCTCAGCCTTGGCCATATTGATCAACATAACTGGTCTACTCTGGCCTCAAATCGGGAGGTCTGGAGACACACCATCTATAACCCTGCTGATGCTTTTGAGAAAGCACAGAGGATCACTCTCGAGGAGAAAAGACAATGCAGAAAGAATTGTGCCTTGCAGAATATACCACCTAAGGAGTCTTTCTGCTGTGCCTTTTGCAATCAGACGTGCCTGTCTTGTATCGGCCTTTTTAGCCACCAATGCACTTGTGTCAAACGTGGGTAGAGCCCTTCCCAAATCTTCGTTCGCAAAGCCTAGCCATGAAATACAAATTTTAATAATCATGCACAAAAATATTTGTGTTCTTTCTAGATGCTAAGACAAAACTGTAAAATATTTGTGGTATATCATGTTATCACAGAAAAGTCAATACTTAAAATTATATATTGTGCACTTGAAAATACTTGCAGCTAATTTGTACAAATCCTTCTTGAATTTACTGGTAACTACATCCAAGGGAGCAAGCCAAAGGAAGTATAATAAAATCTGTAGGTTTTAGGAGTGATATAATATTATTTGCTCTTTGCAGTTCACACTAGTTTAGCTGGCTGAGCTGCAAACTCTTTTTCCAGAGGTCATATAAAGGATATGCTGATGCTGCATAAGGAAAGAGGTCAGCTCTCAGTGACTGAAAGCAGAAATAAGATGAAATGATAACAAAGTGGTAACATCACAGGAAAGCTCACTAATAATAGCAGAGAAAGACAGTATCCCCAGATTAAATATCTCAGTCAGCATGGATAACCATTTAAGGTTCCTGTGACATATCCTAGTGCATATATACATATTAAAAAGTGCTGCTTCATCATCAAATCATTCCAAAGAAGGTCATCATTATCGCAAACTGGATTGAAATAGCATTCTGAAAATTATAACTAATACTATAATCATTACTGTAACAAGTAATATTTTGCATGACAGTTTTTCTCTTTGCTATATTTTCTTTATTTTTTCTAATATGTATTCAGAGTGTAGTGCCTAGAGGGTGTTCTTCCTGTTCTGGACTGTTTCCCACAATGTCTTTTTCATAATAAATAGTTTACTCCCTTGTTCTTTACAACATGAAAACCATATGTATATTTTGAAATATATTCTAAGAAAGTACTATAAGCAGAAGTATCTTTGAGGAGAGAATAGAAATAACCAGCTACACAGAAAATTGTATAGTCCATCTTCACACTATCATAATTGTTAAAAGTGAACAAATAATGACAATAAGCCATGATTTAATAACAAAAAAAAAGAAATTAGAATTTCTGAAAAATTAAAAGTCTGGTTTCTTTTCAAACATTAAAAGCATTTGTGATGTCTCACAACACTCAGTAGTATTTATAAAAGAAACAAAATTGTAATAAAAGAAGAGGTTCTAGTACTAAAATATAGAGCACTACACTTGTAACATGAGTTTCAGACATAGTGCAAACTTCTGTGTTAGTATGGACACATCTTGAGTCTGAATTCTTGTGTTCTGTACAGCTTTAGGCCTCTGGGCTGAGTTCAATAGTACTAGCCCAAGAGCAAGCTAACACAAAAGATCTCCTGACCATATCGTCTGCTTGCTTGTGGCATTCCTCTCCATTTCTTGAGCTGAGGCTCCCTAGCAATGGCAGAGTCATTTGCATTCCATAATTCCAGGCACTTCCAAAAACCTGATTTATTTCCAGTGCTACACGATACCTCCACAAGGCATTATGAAATAACATAGTTATGGATTTGATGTAACCCAACAGGCTTGACCAATCCACACTGGATGTAAGTATGTATTCAGACAGCAGATTCTTTTTGTTTTGGCATGGTAAGCAGCTCTCCCGAAGTCTATTCCATCATTTCAGGTGCTATGTAACTGCAGGATCTAGTGCCTATGCCTTCTTCAGAATGCTTTCCCACCCAAAGAAAAAGCAGTACATAAGACTGAGTACTGGATCCTGAACAAAAATCACACACTTGGAATAACTACCTACAGCCATCAAACTTTGTGATCTCACCATAAATATTTCTAAAGATGGATAAGTAGTCTTGCATTTACCACAACGTGTACTGATAAAATCGCATAAAAATATATCCTAATTTCAGTACAGTCCCCAAACTGTACTCCTACTTGCATACCATAGGTACATTTGTCTGTCAGGTATTTGTTGGAGAATACAAAGAGACTATCAGAAACCTATCTGTCACATTGTTACACTATATGCTTTACTTATTAGAATTTTTAATAAATTATATAAGCTGTGCCATATAACTACTACTGGTTGATCTGAGTACATTAGGACCCACCTTTTGGCATTTAGGAGACCTAACCTGAACACACTCCTCCAGATGCAGTCTCACAAGTGCAAAATCAATGAGAAAAATTGCTTCCCTTGATCTTTTGGCCACAGTCTCCCAAAGCAGACTGATATAACTAAAAAGGTGTACTGCTGACTCCACCTGTTGTCCATGAGGATACTCAGGTCTGTTTCTGCACACCTGTCAGTCCAACCCAAGGCTGTGCCGTTGCATAAAATTAATTAATTCCACGTAACCAATTTCTAATTTGTCCTTATCGTACTTCACAATGTCTCTAGCAGCTCGTTACTCCAGCTTAATGAGATTGCTTAGAATGGCAGTTCCCCACAGGCTGGTGTCATCTGTCATCACTATTCTGGTTGCAGTCCATACCATCTTTCTCATTGTTAATGAAGTTGTTAAATAACAACGGATGCAGAAGACAGCTCTGAGCAGTGCCACTAGGGCCCCACACCTTGCACCAACAGCTTGTGTAGTTTATACAACCATTCCATCTCTTTTCCACTTGCCTAAAAGGATACAACAGCTAGAGGATATCATGTCAAAAGCCCTGTTTAAGTCAAGAAAAATGACATCTATTGGTCCCTCCTCATCCACTGAGTCAATCATCTAATCACAAAATTCAATCATATTGGTGAAGCCTTTGCCCTTGATGAATCTTTACTGGTTGCTTCTAGTCATATTCTGATGCGGAGGAGAATTTCTGATAATCCTGGGAATTTTACATGATCTTCCTGGGAACCAAAGTGAGGCTAAACATCCTGTGGCTCTCCAATACTTCTCCCCCTTCATGAGGATAGGAATGAAATTTGCCTTTTTCCACTCACTGGGAACCTTTCATAGTCAACACGAACTTTCAAAAAAATAGAGAGTGATCCTGAAACTATGATAGTAATAGGCATTAATATACTTTTATGCAATATATTTCCATTCCTTCTGTATATCAAAAGCTACATTCATGATTCAAAAAAATTTACTCAAGACACATGAGAAGAAAGCTGCTTAAAAATTGCTTTTCAAAAGAGTTGCTTTCTTTTTAGTACTATATTGAAACTGAACGTATACTCTCTAGTTGAGCTTATGGCAGGTAACTTTCTTTTCATTATTATTTTATTGCTAGCTTTTCAAGTCTGTGGTTTAGTCTTGGATTCAATCATTTTCTAACAAAACACCCAAAAGAGAGGAAAACCCTTCAAATCTTTAACTGCAGAAGTGGTAAGAAAATGGTGTCTGAATTTGTGGTTTTATTGAGGAGCATTGACCAAAGCAATACTGATAAACATGGCTTTGGCCAAGAGGATTTGAGTATGGAATTACAGATTAACAAACAGAAGAAATGTGACCACAGAGAAGTATGGTTAAAGTAAAAATGTTTAGGACTTTTATTTGGTAGATTTGAAACTTTCTCTAGCGAAACACCCATGTTATCTACACACTCAATACCCAACTTGTACTTTCTTACTCATTTAGCTCACTTCTCCACTTATCTTCATGAGAGCTTTTGAAGTAAAGAAAAAAAAAAAAGTATTTCTCCCTACATAGATCAATCAGCATGTAACTTTGTATTGCCTGGACCTGTGTGCTTAGTAATTGGATAATTTGTCTTCCCTTTCACAATTAGAGTGAATAGAATTAGTACCCTTTCCACAGAGACATTTTCTGACACAGAGAGGAGAAGGCTTGATTCAAAGTTATCAGACCAACCACTCTTTTCAGTATGCTACAAGATACAGCAGAAATGTGATTGGAACCTGTTGTTGGGTCAACCAGTCGATCCCATTTTATACACTCATATCGGCAACACATGCATGGCCATCACTAACATTGTAGCACCACTAATTTGTGGCTTAGGCATGCTCATAACAAAATGCAAAATTAAATCTCATGCTTTAGGTGTTTTTAAACCATCCTGACTTTGCAAGGCAATTTTGAGGCTGGCTTGGCTTCCTAGTCAGGGATTTTCCTCATGTAGGGAACTTCCCATGGAGTTCAATGCTGAACAGTGATTGCTGTTCCATATTGCCAACCAACAACATCATTGATATAGTAAAATACTCTTTTCTGTTATTGTCAAAGCCCTGGCTATTGCCAAGTTAGCAGCAGTCATGCAGATTAATGATAGACATAAAAACAGGTAACAGTTCTCAGGAATTATGACAACTAGTTAATAATAATTTACCATCTCTGTTAGAAAACTGAAGAGTTTGCCTCCAAACTCAAACCACCACCTTACCCTACCTTCCCAAAAACCTACATTAATAAGTTTTCAAAAATAGTCACTAAACCCCACCATTTTTTCCTGGTTTAACATTTTGATACAATATGTACCTGTGTGATACGTATTCATTTCCGAAATTCGTAAAGCAAATGAAAGTCAGTGACTTTCAATATGATTCAGTAACTGTTTTTCAATGACATGTGAGCTTATAATTTCACTTTGTTGCCACAGGTGCAACATCTATTCTGATACCACAATATCTCAGATATAAAAAAGCTTTATCACTCATTTTTCACTCTCTTCTCCCTCAGTTATCTAGCTTCCACCTCTTTGACATCTGCAAGAAATTTCAGGACGAATTGTCACTAGGAATTGTCTTCAAAGTTTGGATTCAGTTTTGTGATGAAAAAATTACACACAGCAAGCAAATTTGGAATTTCATCTCACTTTCTCCAGTTGCAACAGCACATCCATGAAATCTTGCTGCAGGGAATTGTTTAGAAAACTTCCACATCCATTCATTCAAAACAACCAGAATAAATGAGACATATGTTTAAAAATTGTAATGAGACACTTGGAGATGCATTTGATCTTCTACTCAGTGTTCAGTATTCTTGAAGAAATATCCCAAATGTGTATAAGGAATTCCATCTGTTCTAGTCTTGCAATACATTGCTCACATTGTAGTATCTTAAAACTATATTCCAAAATTCTTGACAGTACTATGTCTAAGCCTTCACTGTTAAGTGTCTCCCTCTCCCCGCCATAAGCACTTAATTAGGAAAAAAATTGGTTTATTCTTTCCAACTGAAAAAAAAAAAAAGAAAAACTACAAAACAGGAGCTTTCTAAATTCAGTGTAAAAATCAGTACAAATATTTTAGTAAGTATATTCATCAAGAACTGGAAAACTCTAGAGGACAATATATAAAGAAATCTTGCTGAAATATCTTGTAGCTAAAAATATTTTTTTAAGAAAAAAATGTGTTTTGAGGTGGGTTTTTTTTTTTAAACGTATAAAAAATGGTAAGATGGCATTAATAGTGAGAAGATTCTCAGTATGACTTAGGGACAGTGAAATCTTACCTTCCTCCTTTGGCTCATGTGAAAAAGGAAAGGAAAAGGAAAAGACGGCAATACGTTGTCTACTGCTAGACCCTTCTCCTAGTCACCCACCATAGCATTTACAACACTCACATCAGCTACCTTAATCTCATATACCAGTCTATGTATCTATACTGCTGTATTTACCTTTAAGACACTTCAGTAATCTAGTAGTCTAACCCCATAAATATGAAAAAATGCTTGATTATTTACTTTCATAAAAAAACTCATGAAAAAGAATACCAAGATAGAAAATTACCACAAGTATTAACTGCATATCATTTGTCTTGTTAACTTGGCCTCAATACTTTATCTGATTTGATACATTCCAATACGCAATATATCTGTTATAACATTGCTTTTTTCCACAAAACTCAATGTAGGAATCTAAATGTTTAGAATCTGACAAATTAGAATCCATTGGATGTTCAGCCTTTCAGTGTCATATATCAATTCCCCAAATTCTTTTTATTTTAAATATATATGGAATTATGAAATACTCTTCCCTTATGCCATCACATTTTTTTTCCAATAAAAGCTAAAAAATAAAGGTTGTAAGTGCCTCCCAGTCAAGCCGTAGAATTATTTAGAACTCTTGCAGTATACTCTTTTAGTTCTGTTAAGATCACACATGTGAGTTTGAAAAATTATTATTCAGTCTTGACTCAAATATATTTTCAATTTAATGTTACACAACTATCTTTCCCAGTTATGGCTTGGGAACACAGTGTTATGCAAACTGTGGCCTGATTTTGTGTCATCTAGACTGGTCTAGAATAACATAATAATCTCACACTCTCAGGCTTTAATGACAGAAGAAGGACGATCCTTTTCAGCAGGATTCTTTCAGCAGGAATCACCTTTATCTATAGGTCAGGACTCTCCAATTACTTTTTACAGTAAAATTAGTAATATAATGCAAAACTCAAATGTATTGTTAAATAATAAGTTTTGTTTCTCTAATTTTGTACCAAAATACATTTCATGTCACATTTCAACAGGTGCTAAGATTATTGTCAGTCTGGAGAAAATTTGCAAGAAAAGAAAGTGAAAATCTGTAACCATCAAGCATGGAATTTAATTATTACGCTTTAAGAGAAACAGTAAATATCTGAAACTGGATTAAAAACAGTTTGTATTCTATAACAAATAGTCATTTAAATCTTACAAACTAAGTAACACAAATATCTCTACTTTCTTCAAAACAATTTCCCAAAGACTGTAAGGAAAATGTGACATCTATTATGATGACATATGGTCAATTTTACATGAGTAAGCCAGGTTATGCTGGTTATGTTTTACATCAGTGCCTCAAGGAATCAGACTACTAATACTGTTACTATGAAGCAATTTAAATCACAGAATTACAGAATATATGGAGTTGGAAGGGACTCACAAGGATCACTGAGTCCAACTCCTGGCCCTGTATAGGACCATTCCCAAGAGTCACACCATGTGCCTGAGACTATCATTCAAACACTCCTTGAACTCTGTCAGGATTGGTGCTGTGACCACTTCCCTGAGGAGCCTGTTCCAGTGCCCAACCACTCTGTGGGTGAAGAACCTTTTTTCTAATATCTAACCTATCTAAACCGTAAGTGAAAAAACCTCAATCCTTTACCTGTTCCTGGGTAGTATACAGGAATTTCATTAAAATCTGAGCATCAAAGGGTTGTTCTAGAACACCACCTTTCAATATACTGGTAAGAAACAATTGCATAAACAGCATTCAGCTTATTAATGCTTTCATTTTCTTTTTGTGATGTGTCATTTACACTACATTTGCTTTTGTAAATATCTTCATTTTGCAAAATATTTCTTAGTAAGTCTAGAAATAATGTTTTCGGGTTTTTTGACTCAATGTTTCTTAGGAAAGTCTGAGAGTTATTGCTCTGGCTATCTTCCTGGCTTTTGCCAGAGAACACTTTTTATTCTCTGCTGAATTTCAACTAATTTGCAAGAAAAAAGAAACATTCAGTTCCTTGAACTTTTACAATTCTGTATTTGGTCTTTTGATGTTTATATTTAATTTTCCTGAAATATGTTTTCTTTCCAATTCAATTAAAACTACAGCTACAGTTCTATTAATTTATATATACTTAACTATTAAGGTACAATAGTTATAAAATTTTCTTAGTCCATATGTTGTAGCTATATTCAAATGTACTGATAAAATGGGGCATAAATCTGTCCATGGTGTTTACAGAACTATATTGAACACACAGGAATCTTATGATCCCAATCTAAGCTATATGAAGGTGTCTGTCAGATCATTTTACTGCACAGATCTGTAGTCACCCATTTTTAACATTCCGTATAGTGCACCAATACTACTTCTGCAAGCTTTATATCCTTGAACAACCTCCACATGGCTTACATCAAATAATAGCTATTCTCAGAAGCACACTATAAAACATTATAAACTATGGTGCAACTGGATGTGGTCAATATGTTCTTGAGAAGACTAAGCACTGTGGGTCACTTTTCCACCACTTTGCCTGAGGGCCATGAGTCATCTGTGATGAAAATCTTAAGCCATGTACTTACAGCCACAGGCCACGTTCTGTCTGCAGCAAACTTTGCAATCTTGGTCCACAGCATGGCACCTGCTGAGGGTGCTGCGGTTTTCTTTTTGCTGTGATGTCAGCAAAGGATCAAGGAGTGGAAAGAAAACAGTACACCCTCGGGTCTCTGTGCCAACATGGGATCAGGATTATTCATCTGATGTACTCCACCATTCCTTAACACTGATCTATGTGTAACTGCATCCAAATCATATGTCTAAATGAATAAGATGTAAATGGTGATTTTATGCTTTTCTTCAAGAGGAAGCATACTATGCCTGTATGTGAAAATGCAAACATGGAAAAAAACTTTAAGTATAGCCTGAGAACTAATCGCCTTAGGACTGTCACAACATGCAGAAAAGTTGATTTGTGTTGTTGATCTACAGATAAATGACTGTCTAGCACTGCAGCGGAAATGAACCCCAGCGTTGTCTCCATGGAAACATACTTGCATGAATAAATGAACAAGAAAATCTGTGTTGAATGTGTTTCTAAAACTACTCACAACTCTTTTGGAAAAGAAAAAAAGGAAAGAGAACCATATCAGTTTAAAAAAAAAAGCCTTGTGATGTGACATGACAGAGTGACATATACAAGTCACCATGACTACAAAAGATCATGACTGTATTATTGTATCTTGACAACAATTCAATATTGGGTCAAAAACAAAGCATTCACCTATTATTCACATATCCTAAAACCTGCTCTTTAACTCAGTAGCAATATTCACTGACACTAACAAATCAGCAAAGTTATACCTCCATTTTTTAATGACTAAACCATCAATGACAAGAAATTTACAGGGTCAGAAAGTCACAGGCTCTATCTGAAGAACTTAAGAGGTGCATTAGAAATTATTTCATAGACAAAAACTGATAGTATATGTACTCATTTATACCTCTATTTCCAAACTAACATAGCTAGGAATCTGCTTAAATAGGCCACCATACATTTGAATATTTAGAGTCAACAAAAGCATGAAAGAGAGGTCAAAAGATTTAGAAATCATTTAATCACAGTATGACAATTTTCAGACTTAAAGGAAAATATAATTATTTGCTACTTTCCTAATGCTACTTTCCTAATGTCAGCTGTTTGACATTGTCTTGGAATGCCTGAAAGAATATACAATTTAGACACATATTAGTGGAATTTGAACACATACAGGAAATTACCATCATGAAACCTCTATTAATTTTTAAAAAGCAGATTTTTCCTTTCCTTCTTACAGAGTTTTAACTAGGACAACTTGGATTTTTGTATGTTAAAAACAGAATCAACGCAATACGTACAGTTCAATTTCATCAGTATTTTCCAAAACAAAATGTGCAAGTTTTTCAAACACTGCCTATAACTAAAACAAGGGAAAAAACTTCAGCAATTCCTGCTTCTTCTATGCAGTGCAGTTGCCACAGAGTGTTCATACCGACAAGAAAGACCATATCCAAGTTTTATCTTCTTCACAGCAATAAAGAGATTGAGAAATCTGATCATAAGAGATGAAACACTGACACAGAATGAACACGTATAAAAATATCACCAATGGACATTCGGGATAGCAGGAAGTAAGCATGACTGAAACTGGGCAAAGTCCTTACAAACTCTTTGACTGCCCTATGTACAGCTTATTCTGTGAATCCCTGTGTTCCAAGAATCCTTTCCTTATATCTTAGTATTTTGTCCTTTCCTTCTGATAGTGCACAAAAGACTCAGAAATTTTTCACTATATATTTTTGCTACCCCTGAATCTGTTGGTTACTGCTTATGACTCATATTTCACTATATGGCAAGCCTTCAGTATCTCCTACACACAAATAAATTGCCTCACAATTATCTAACACATTTAACACACATCCATACTGTCGTTTCAATTTTGATTGGGAGTGAATTTTAGAAGTTAAGTCTCCTTATCACAGGTAATTCTTACACTTTGCATTCCCTGACAGAGAAGTCTTGGTGCATACAAACCCCTTAGGATGAAATTAAGCCAGAAAGTATGCCTGAGAAGAGCACTTAAATGCATTCTAAGTACTACCTGGCCTGTAGGTGGTGTGAATGTCAGATCCAGATGTCTGGCCAATCTTTCTACTCAGACATTAAATGTCTGAAACTTAAAGGAATACAATAAATTCTAGGAGATATAAAACAACTGAAAGACAACTCAGTCATTGGTCACAGCCAGCACGGCTTCATGAGAGCAAAGTCCTGCTTATCAAACCGAATTTCCTTCTGTAGCAAGGCAACCCACCTAACTGATCAAGGGAAGACAGTGAATGTCATCTTTCTGGAGTTCAGGAAAGCTTTTGATACTGTCTCTCACAGGATCTTTCTGGAAAAACAGCTGGATAAACACATCATGCAGTGGGTGAGCAATTTGCTCATGGGTTGAGCACAGAGGGTAATAGTGAATGGGATAGCATCAGACTGGTGATCTGTCACTAGTGGGGTTCCACAGGGTTCCGTCTTGGGCCCTGTGCTCTTCAACATCTTCATAAATGACTTGGATGTACGACTGGAAGGGATACTAAGCAAGCGCAGATGACACAAAACTGGGAGGAGCTGTTGAGTCCCTCAAAGGCAGGAAGGCCCTGCAGAGAGAACTCAACAAATTAGAGGACTGGGCAATCACTGACCATAAGAAGTTCAACAAGGGAAAGTGCTGGATACTGCACATGGGATGGGACAACCCTGGATGCATGGGGAATGAGATGCTGGAAAGCAGTGCTGTGGAAAGGGACCTGGCAGTCTTGAGGGGAAGCCGTATGAGGAGTGGCTGAGGTCACTTGTTCTGTTCAGCCTGGAGAAGAGGAGACTGAGGGGAGACCTCACTGCAGTCTACAACTTCCTCGTGAGAGGAAGAGGAAGGACAGGCATTGATCTCTTCTCTCTGGTGACCAGTGACAAGACCTGAGGGAATGGCCTGAAGTTGTGTCAGGGGAGGTTTACGTTGGATATTAGAAAGAGGTTCTTCACTCAGAGGGAGGTTGGGCACTGGAACAGGTTCCCCAGGGAGGTGGTCACAGCACCAAGACTGACAGAGTTCAAGAAGCATTTGGATGATAGTCTCAGGCACATGGTGTGACTCTTGGGAATGGTCCTGTGCAGGGCTAAGGGTTGAACTCCAATGATCCTTGTGAGCCCCTTCCAACTCGGCACATTCTGTGATTCTGTAATTTTAAGACTTCCATTTCACTGCGGGATATTGTTGAATAGGTTCAGAAATTATTAGATGGAATGGGAAAAGTGCTTGTTAAACCCTGCTTCCCTAAAAACTAGGCTAAAATCCCAGAGTTACATATTATTTGAAAGATTATAAAACCAGAAAAATGTAACCTTTTTGATATACTCAAAGCTGACAAGCTCAGGCTACCCCTTTCTCTCCTGCTGATCGCTGCTTTTCCACTCAGCTGTAAATTGGGGATGGTCATCAAAACTGGGTAATCAAGTGCAATTTGTTATGATGCCAGTTACTTCATTGTCATATGGTATTTTTATTAAGCATACAGGGCTGATCAATAACCTTTGCTTGGATGGAATTTTGACCTTGACAAACATCTGAAAGGACTTCAGCAAGATTAGAATTTTAAGCAGTCTCTGAAGCATCTAAATTCTTGAGCCTCTGTGATAATAAGATAATGAAAAAACAAAACAACAGAACCACAAATAACACCTGACTCATGGACTAAACTTAAATGAATTACTAGGAGAAAATTAAATTGCCTTGATAGTTTTAAAATATATTTGGAAATTAATTATTAGCCAAACTTATTTTAAATTCAAATGCCTTTCTTATATATTTTAGCAAGTATTTGAAAACAAGAGAGCCTTAGTAAGTTTGTCAACATTATAGGAGTGATTTAAAAGTCTGATATAACTAATTATACTTAGCAAATTTATAGCTGTCATTGATTATTTGAGCATAAACTATACAATTTTAACATCATGAGCGAAATCATCTGAAACATGCAAAACAGCCAACAAAGCATTTGTAACAATACTGAGAACAATTCAGTATTAAAGACAGGTACAGCTTTCCCATGTTCTTTGAGACCAGGACTTTGTCAGTATATTCTAGAATACACAGCATTGTATAATGCAAAAGAAAAATCAGAAGCCTCAACATATATAAATGCCTGAAGGGAGGGTGCAATGAGGACAGAGCCAGTCTCTGCTCAGTGGTGCTCAGTGACAGGATGAGAGGCAACGGGCACAAAATGAAACACAGGGGAGTCCCTCTGAACAACAGTAAACACTGCACGGGCACAGGCTGCCTAGAGAGGCTATGGAGTCTCCATCTTTGGAGATATTCAGAAGTCATCTGGCCACAGCCCTGGGCAATGGGCTCTATGGAGCTCTGCCTGAACAGGGGCGTTGAACTGGAAGACCTCTAGAGGTCTCTTACAACCTCAACCCATTCTCTGCAAAGAAGCATTTAAAACTGAGAAAGATGATACCTAAATGTCACATACTTCTATGTGACTAAAGAAAGCCTGGAACTAAGTATTTAGGAAAAAAACATAGAATGACATAAAGAGATACGATGATTTAACTACTTTACTCAGACCAAATGAAAATACCCTAGAACACTATTAAAATATTGTGAGATATACCAAACTGCAGAAAATTAAGACCAAATACAAATACCCACTGATATTTCAAATAGATTAGTTCACATTAATACCTGAGGATGATGGATACTTATTTTAGAAGTTTATGACAACAGATTATTAGCTGGCTGAGTTTGGGATTATCTCATATTATTATTATTATTATTATTTGCTCTTTATCCTTGGAGGTAGAGAATTTTTCTATTCTTAAAAATTACTCTTAAAGCTGGACTTCATTAATCATCACAAAATACAATGTACTTTTGGTAAAAAAAAGGCAAAAGGAATTATTGATTTAATTGAAAAAATCTGGACAATTACGTAAATTTCAGGGGTTTTTTGTATATAATTTTTTTAAATATAATCTGTATTTGTAACAGCACAGCTCTATAATCAGGTATAGGCACATAAAATGCACTAATCTGTGAATGGACTCAGGACCTTTCTTTTCATGCTTTCTATTTTTTGGGGGCACTTATGACTGTGTCCTGGATGCTTTTGTATTACTATTTAGACATTTAAATGTACTAGAAAACTGTTTTTATTGGAAATATCAAATACAAAATAATAATATATATATAGTCTAAGTAAGAGTTAGTTTAATTTTCTGCAGTGTTCGTCATGCAGCATTGTTATCCTACCAAAGTATAGAATACACACATTTAGGGTATCCATAATATTTTCTGCTCCAAACTGCATTTATTAAATTTTGCAGACTATTATCTCTGAACAACTTTTATGG
Source organism: Lepidothrix coronata (assembly GCF_001604755.1). Taxonomy (NCBI): domain Eukaryota; kingdom Metazoa; phylum Chordata; class Aves; order Passeriformes; family Pipridae; genus Lepidothrix; species Lepidothrix coronata. Next base: position 4,516,902 of record NW_016690236.1, on the reverse strand, counting down.
CACTACAATAAAAAAGCATTGTTAACCCTTCTATTCTATAATTATTTCAGGTAACAAAACAGCATATGCACATATATATACTCCATAAGTAGTATGGAGACACCTCAGCTACATTTAAACTTCCTTGAATTTAATTTCTTAAAATTAATCCAGATATAGAATCGTAGAATCAACCGTGTTGGAAAAGACCTCTGAGATCATCGAGTCCAAACCTTAATCCAACACTTGCATGGTTACCAGACCATAGCACTAAATGCCTCATCCAGTCTCATCTTAAAATCCTCCAGGGATGGTAAATCCACCACTTCCCTGGCCAGCCCATTCCAATGTCTGATTACTCCCTTTGTAAAAAAATTTCTTACATCCCACCTAAATCTCCCCTGGCACAGTTTAAGACCATTCCCTTTTGTCCTACTGCTGGTTGCCTGGGAGAAGAGACTGATGTCCACCTGGCTACAACCTTCTTTCAAGGAGTTGTGGAGAGTGATGAGGTCTCCCCTGAGCCTCCTCTTCTCCATGCTGAACAACCCCAGCTCCCTCAGCCTCTCCTCACAGGATTTGTGCTCGAGTCTTCTGGACTCTGCAATATCTTCTGGATATAGCTCACTGGGAAAACTAAGGGTACATTTGAAACACATTGTTTAACTGATAAAGTAGGGATTGAATTGCAGTCTGAATCACCAGAGAGGTGGTGTTGCCTAAGCAGGTGAAGAGTAACTGCTACATGCTGAACCCTGATACATAAAATCCCACCCTGCCTCTAAACATCAAGGAGACTGTACATTCTTCTCGAGAATGAAATTATACAACTACATGGTCAGTGAGAGTGGTTACTATTCAGACCTCATAACTCTTGGTCATACTATAACCAACACTGCAAACTGCCATGTTCAAAGGCAAATAGTATTGGCAGTAAGTGTTTAACCAGAACACAAAAACTGCCAGCAAACTTCCCTCTGTCTACAAAAGATGCACTGAAATTTTTATGGCATATGGGCCCCAAAGCATGTCTCTGAGTATAGATACTAGAATATATGAAGGAACTAATTACCAAAAAAAGAACTAAGCATTAACATACAAAAGACATTAATCCTCCTATTTTATTTTTTATGGGAAATGCATCCATACTAGTTATAAAGAAGTTTAAGTATAAAGGGAAGGAATTCCCTACAACAGCTGTAAGTCATAGAGACAGCTATGGGGCTATTCAAAATACTAATAAAAGGAAATGTTGGAAAGCTTACATAATTGGAACTACAATTCAAAAATTAAATATATCTAACTGTATTTGAATATATAGATCAATGTATCTACAAATCATATAAGGTGTAGTATACATGACACTATGAGGGAAAAAACCTGAAAGTTTTACCTGCTTAAAATAAAATTGTTCACATACTATACATAGCTCTTTTACTCACACCATAACTGTTCTGTGCAAGTGGGCCACATCGAGCACAAGATAATTTTCAATTACTATGGAAACTTACTAGGATAAAAGAAACTGTCATAATTATTCTGATACCAGTCTACTATTAAATTTTGCATTCATTTGTAAGACAGTTCAGTTAACTTGATAGCAAAAAACTGTTTATTTAATCCTGCAACAGAACTGTTGTTTTATACAGTGACATAATTTCAGTGAAAACTACAGGCCCTGATGAACGAACACCAAATACTAAATACATGCAAGCTACACAGCCCAAAACTTATAACAGTTGTGAATTCTCATTTCTGTTCCTTTAACAGTTAATATTCTGTTCCTTTAACAGTTAAGCATGTTAGTGTGATCAGAAGGGTGTTGCTCTTTTTCAAGATATCTGTATATTTATGTACTTTATTTATTTTATTTTTAAAAAATCCTTTAATATATAAGTACTGATAGGTACTGAAAGAAGAAAAATGAAATTGATATTTAACACATCAAGATGTATGAATGCTGTGTCAGCAGGATGCAGAAATAACCCAAGAAGCATGGAGACATTTTCTCTAGTTAATATGATCATTGTACCTCTCATGTAAGGGTTGATGGTCAGCAATAGGAATTTTTCTTTGCATTCCTTAAGCTTCCATATTACAAGAATTATTATTCCAAATACATTCCAAATGGAGTAACATCTGGTTCTATCTTAGCCATATGTGCTACTTATTCAATAGCATGATGATGTGATTAGGCTACGTTAGCTTATACTTAGTTATATTTTGTTTACAGATTACAGAATCATAGTGGTAGGAAATAAAAAGATGCATTGTCCCAGTAAAATATACATGAAAAACTGTATATACTCTAAAACTTACAGTTGTAAGAAAAAGAAGAAATATATACACAACTTCTTCAGAGACAAGATGAGAGTTCAAGCCTTCTGATCAAGCAAGTGAGGTAAAGGGAAGACAAATGTAGGTAGCCACCATATCTGAAAGATCCTTTACCAGCTAATCTCCTAATTAGTTACACACAGTGAGGTCAACTATGGTTCTGCTTTCTAAGAAGCAGTGTCTAGACTTTAAAATTGTACTTCTAATCCTGCCTGTAAAAAACAGGCAGACACATCCAGTTATACAAACTGCCTATGCACATACAATTTGTATGCAATTATAATTCACTTTCCATAATTAAAGTGGCATACACAGAATAAGAAGACTAGTTTTAAGGCACTAAGGCTCTTTTGCTTCATTTAATTAACCACAAATAATATAAAAAAAATTATAAACATCTCATATTTTATTTCTCTACTCAGAACTATCAGCTTGTAAACAAGTCTAACCAATGTTTACTAAAGATATTAGATAAATACATAATAAATTTTTAAAAATTCCCTTTTTTCATCTCAAAAGTTCAAAAGAATGACGTATCTTGATCAAACATAGTATCAAAGACTGGGTCATCTCACATGAAAGTCACACAGATTCTTAGAAAAAAGGGGCTGCAGTATTTTTCTTTGATTATTCAAATATCAAACATGCTCTCCAAGAAACTCCTTCAAAAACAGAGTAACAGCAGTGCACCTAAACTGTCATCATTTAATATGAAGTGATAAGAAAGTGACAGATAATGAAGAAAAGCCTGAAGATGGAATTGTTTGTCATTAAATCTGCATTTCCTCTTCAGGCACACTTTGAGATCGTAAGACTCCATTGTTCTGGAAGAAGTTCCCTAAAGAGAGACAGAGGCATATGTTTCAACTAGAAAATGGAGTCCGAGCAATCAGGTAACAGGAGCTCCCTTTAGAAGATGGGCAGGGGTTAAGGAGGTCTGTTGAATTTTTCAGGGAGAGTAATGCAGTTTGTTTGCTGTACTGGGAGCCAGCATGGATGGGCCCCAGAACTTGATGTATCAGTTGCAGGAAAGTTTATAAACAAAAAAGTTAAACAAAAAAGTTAAACAGAAGTTTAACAACTTTTCCTGCAGGTGGTAGGTAAATATCAACATACAGGTCCAAAACTATCACGGTGATTCTACTTTTGAAATTAGAAATATCTGGATTATTTTTTATGAAATAGCAGTAGTTAGGAATGATTTTAAATACTGCCTCTTCCAACTACTGGCTGTTCTACCAAACTGAATTGCAATATCACTGCAATGAAAAATATCCTGAACAAATATTTTAATGCATGTTGCTTGCAAAAGTATAAAAATTCAAATTTCTCAGATGAGTACTTATAAGGAAAGTTTTTGAAAAGGACAAACTTCTCGGACTACACTAAGCATTTAATTTTTTTTTCCTGCTTACTTCCTGAGATCCTTTCAAATCTCTCCAAAGAATAGATTCCAGATTTTAATTCTGTCAGGTTAGAGAGCATAAGATATTGCAGCCCACTGGGTCATCAACGCTATAGAAGGATAATGCAAAATTTTATTTTATTTTATGAAATTCTAATCTGATTCATTTAGTACCTCACTCTCTAAGTATGTGAAATCTTATTTTTAATAATTAATTATTTATTTTTAAAATTTAAAGGAATACATCTAGAGTTTTTTATATAAACACTTCTTTCAAATTAAATTCAATTTTAGGAAAAAATAGAAAGGAAACATTTGAAGAGCTCAAAGAAGAAAACAAACTTGAACTTTCAGCTCATGAAAAAGTAAAAATATATATCTGGTAAACACAATTTGATTTTAGTCTTATGATTTGCAAGTAAACAAAAATCAATAGGTCAACAACTACTATTATCACAATTTTGGTTTTGTAAACTAAAATATCTTACCCGCTGAATAATTTTTAAAATGTTTATTCCACACACATTGTGGGATTTTTGACGGATTGCTATGTTATGAAAATTAATTGTACAATCTATGTATTACTTGACCATATTTTAGCACAGAGTTAATTTATGTAAAAAGGAATCACTGTAAATAGTTGATAATCACCACTTTTTCCTGAAATTTTCTAAGGGTTACAATCAGATAAGCTGGTTTTTCAGATGTATTCTGTAAATTTTCTGTACGGTTCTGAGTGCACACGACGTTGTGTTTGATTGATTTTGACAAAATATGAGGAAGAAAAAATGTGAAATCTCTCAAATACATTAAAAGAGTAGAAATCCACATGTAAGATAAAATTATATATAGTTCTTACAATTTTGTACTTTTCAAACTTGAATCTATATTCCCAGACAATTAATGCTGACAATTGAATAGATAACACTTGTTCTTATTAAAAAAACCCCACAATTAAATCTCAAAGTGAACAAAATTTTTGAAAATGTTTGAGTAAGTGGTGTTTGAATATGATTATTAAACCAGCAAAATGATTACTGCCAGTACCATCTCACCACCTGCTTATCCTTTACAAACATTCTAATGCTATTACTCTTTGGTTTACTAACATTTCCAAATCATTAAGACAAAAACTCCTGTTTTGAAGAGGTCTCAATAGAACCTTAAAGTACTCGTTATTTTTGATTTGATTAATATACTATGTATAATAATAAATATCATATAAAGTAAATTTCACTAGAACAGCATTTATTCCCTAATAAAATGCAAATGCTTTATCTATCTATATTACATTCAACTATTTTTATAATCAGAAAGTTAGTTGCAAAAATCTAAAACTTAATAGTTATATTCTTGCCTGAAAAGAACATGAAAAATGAACCATAGAAAATTGGCCTGGAGTGAATCTTAGTAATTAATTTGGTCCTTTTTCCTGCCCATACAATCATCAAGCAGAAAAGAAAACTAGGTACTACACTCTAGTAGGACAGCACTAGCTGAAGAATTTTGCAGTGCCAACTGCAGTGAATTTTTTATATTTAAATAAATTTGATAACCATTCAAACATTCTGCATTTGTTTGAAGTTTTCTGTTACAATTTAAAACATGTTGCATTTGGAGGCATTTTAATAACTTAATACTTGAGAAATTTAAATCCTTCAAAACTTGGAAAATATCAAAAATTCAAAGAGCAGGACAAAGAGAGCAGAAAATAAGTAGTTTTGAAGAACCAAGAAACTACTGTCTATAAATAGTTAATTTTGGCAGGGACTCCAAGATCAGTTTTTCAAGTATTACGGTCAAGAGAAAGCAATAAGAGCGACATAGATCGGACTCTCAAAACACACCATTGTAAATTAACACAATTTATAAAGTCTTTATGGATGTGCAAATGTAGTGACTAGTTGTATTAGTATTTCTCTTAATGAGCCAATATGTGATTTATGTTGTACAGCTCTATTATTCTCTCATTCAAGAGAAGAGTCCTATTGAATTCTAGGAAACTGTTACATAATGAGGTACATATAAATCAGCTCGATTTACATTTTCAAGTGAACAGGTCCTAATGAATTAGATTTTAATTAGATTTGGCAAAAAATGCAGTAAAATTAAAACAACCCCACCAAATGAGTACAAGAATAATATTGTTCCACCAGTAATGACATTATTAGCTGGATATGCAACATTATTTTTGTATTTATGTCCTCTTCATCTTCTAAATGAAAAATGTAACTGAAATGGTGTGTATATGTACGTGTTCATGTCCATACTGTCATATCTCAGTGAGCGTATATATACATATATATATGTGGGTGAGCATGTGTTTATCCTTACTGAGACCACCAGAAAGTCACATGAATATAATAATTATTCATTTAATGAGACATACAGGACTATGCAAAAGGATTGCTCAGCTTCTGTATTAAAAACCTTATCATTAACATAAGCTGACAGCCTCCATCTTGCTGCTATCAAATGAAATATATTGCTTGAAAAGATGCAGTGTCAGAGACATCAAAGTAGTTTACAAAAAACAGCTACAATCCAAAACAAAATCAGAAATATTCACTTTCCACGTCCCTACATGTTTGTAGGACTGAAGCTAAGTCTTTCATGAAGATGACAGGCACTTACAAAGAAAAAAGTAACAAAGATCTTTTTATTTAATGTGATATTCTGAATAATCTAACTTCAAAATTTTTAATTTTATTGTCAAGAAATTAAAACAAATACAGAATTATTTCTGTATTTCTGTGTGGCTGAACTATTCTTGGTTTTATTTTTTGTGTTAATAGTAAAACAACTCACTAACTCAATATTTTCTTGCATGATCGTGTTATTTCCTACTCTCGAAATAAATTTCAAGTTGGAGAAATTAATTTGAAATCTATAGAAATATAGAGACATGCATACACACAGTATGAAAGTCATGTTTATATTAGTGTTTAACATAGAGCACACACAAAAAAAAATAACCTTCTCCACCTTAATACCCGTAAAATTCCGTTATCCTAACAGCTTTTGTATGTTTGTTTACTCTATAGACTTTAAGTTATTCCTTGTTATCATCTTGCCTCTTTGACACAATATATCCTTCCAACTTTGCTAAAAAATAAGTTTGCTCCTAAATGAGTTATGAAAATGGTAGTCATGTTAACTGCCTTTTCCCTTCTCCTGTGGTTTAACCCCAGCCAGCACCCACGGCACATGCATTCACTTGCTCCCCCTCCAGCAGTATCTGGGAGAGAATCAGAAGGGTTAAAGCTAGAAAACTCATAGGATGAGATAAAGACAGCTTAATAGGAAAAGCAGAAAAAAGTGCAGTGCCACAGTTACTCTTGCTAAAAATGCAAAATGAAATCCTATCAGACATAGAAGTAGAGCCTGTTTTCTTCAGTCAATTACTACAGAAATATATTTACTAAAAATAAAATGGCCATCAGAGAGATCAGGTAAAACACCCACTTCAGACTCTTGTGAATCTAACACTATTTTTCCTTAAAGAGTTTATGCAAACTCTTTCATTTTGTAACAAGTAGCAAAAGGCTAATTTTATTCATATCAGAAATTAAAATGTTCTAATTTTAGTTTTAATCCAGGCTCTTTTTTTCTGTCTTTGTCTATCTCCCAAACTAATTTCAAAAAACTAAAAGACTATGTATTTATTAAATCTAGCTAGGTCTGGTGCAGTTGACAAGAGGGGGAAAACGTGAGGTATTTCAGGCTACTGAAATAGTGAAGCACACTGCAGTAGGCCTGTTACAGGTTTATTGCTCACATAGAATGATACAATGCAATTGTGAAGTGAAAAACTTTACTAAAGTTTTGGCAGAAAAAGTTTGCCAGAAAATGAAGGTAGGTAATGAAGCTCGGTTACTAATGATGTGTGCATACAGAAGTACAAAACTGGATCTAGAGATACATATAAAAGGATGTAAAATACATACACATCTATATATATTTAATTATATTTGAAGACATTTTAGAAAACTAATATTTATGGTTGCTTTGCTGTTATTCCTACCATATGATGCCTCTCATCCAGATTTACTAGACTTTAAATACATATTTGCTAGTACAGTATTCTTACACAAGTTTTTTTCATCTTTTCATTTTCTAATTTCCATCCCTCTCAGGTGAAAATCACTTCAGTAAAACAGATAATTGCTTTTGCTTTGCAATGTCAAACAGTTTGTCTCAAGTTATGGCAGTGCCTAAAATTAAGATGGGAAAAAAAGTTCTCATTATCTTTCTCCCTTTCAAGCTTCCTTTCATCTCATCATCTTCACTGGTGTCCAAAGTCATACTCTCATCATTGTTTATTCTTTTTTACTGTTTCTTGTATTTAGTTACAATTTTAGTTCTTTGCTTCCCCACATCTTCACCTTCACTCTCAGTTATGAATGTCAAAATTTTACAATGGCTAAAGAGGGACCCTAGAATATGTTGCAATTCAATTGCTGAGTCCACAGCATTTTCAATACCAGCCATAAATCTTTATGTCTTTCTACTTAATTTTTATGGTAAAAATTCTTCTACATCTCATAGCAGAAAAACAAAGGAATCTTTTGAGACTGCTTAAATATATACTCTATTCTTGAAACTCTGAAAAGTCTTAAGATAAAACTGTCACTCGTTTCCATATGCATATTTTCCATAGTCTTGCCTTAAATTTCATCTCTTTGGCAATGGTGTTCTAAAACTGTGTCTCATTATTAAAAAGACAAAGTACAGGCTGACAAACGTGAGACAACGATAACTTACAGTGGCTTCTGCTGCTGGGCTCTCAAATTTTGAAAGCATCAATGAAGCAACCAATCCTTATGCGTCTCGTTTCATTGTTACCATAAAACTATGCTTTTATGTTGGAAGGACTGAAGAACAGTTTTCAGTTTTCTATTCAAGAACTAGAAGCTTCTAGACTGATGCGTAGATTTGAGGCCCCACTTCAGCTGGATAGCACTGTGTGACTGGGATCTTTTGCTGAGTACGTATTTGTGGCTTTTTTAAGTCTAACATAAAAGCTAGATTTTAAAACCACAACAAAGACACTATGTGTGAGCTTATACATACATAGATTTGTATTTGTGGACTGTAGCAATATTTAATACAAACAACTAAATAAACAAAAGTTATCCAATGTAACAGGTTGCCTAAACATATGCTTTCCCTTCCCTCATAATTTTCCCAAATGAGCACTAATATTCTTAATTTTGACACCACTTGTGAAGATTGAGTGTTTGGTGCAGTCAGAATACCATTTTACAAGTAAAATTCCAAATGTTTTCCGTAAAAGCTGAAGAGAAGCCAAGCCTCCTGGACTGGACTCATAAGATTTCTTTGATTTTTTATGTTTGACAAGTTCACAAGCATTTTGTTTGCAAGAAGTTTGGTTAACACAAAATATTACTTATGTAAAAATATTGCCACTAGAATCAATCAAAAAATACAACTGTTTTAACTGATGACTTGAAATAGATGTTAATGAAACATTATTGTATCACAGGTTTATATTTTAATTTTGTACTCTCCTAGCACACTTACACAGCAGCTCTCAGCTCATACAACTGTCATTCAATATCATTTCAACATATAATTCTGTTCTAACAAGAAAATAGCTGAAATAATTGGATAAGCATGATAGCACTTCCTTATTACATTCAGCAAAGTTATTTATTTGAGTAAAAAAGAAACAATATCCAAGAGATTTCACTTCTTTTACAATTAATAAAGTCATAAATTCAGATAAATATAATTGACAAAGGCATTAGACTTGAAATTATAATTCAGTTTGTAGACTACCAGTCTGATTTAACTGATATATAAAGAACTAATGCTAGTAATATCTAATGTTAAGATTAGTAAAAAATTATTCAAGTAGTCCAGTACATGTGAGAAGTAAACTGATTTTAAAATGTAATGACAGTGCAATAAAACTCTCAACATAATATATACATGTATTTTCAACTTAGTTTTCATTAGGATGGATTTTCCTTGGTGATTTGACATATTTTTTAAAAAATGCATCATTCTTCACCAATTTACATAGATGTCATTGTACTAAATTTATTATTTACACTAAACAGAACTAATGAGAAAATGAAACATTTATGTTTCAGTATGCTTTATTATTAGTTTAAAAAGTTTGGTGAGACATTTCAAAGCAATTTTTTTAGACTACTGGAAGCAATTACATTATATTGTAAATTATTAACCTATAGTTGTTTTCCTAAAAATAAAAATGTATTAAATATTTATTTATATAGTGCATATTTAGACTATATTTACAAGAATACATCTACTGTGTTTACTTAGTGTAACTTAGACACTATATTTATATAGACTATATAGTTATATATCCATATTAAGCGTATTCTTAAAACCAGTGAAAAACTTATAAGCCTTGACTCTTCAAATAAGTGCAGTCAACAGAAATGGCAGTAAAAGACTCATTTCTAGTGACTTACAGAGCATCACAAAAGAACATACATGGTCATATAGGACCGACCTCAGAGGAACAGACAGAACTTAATTTCAGATGCAGTAATCTCTGATCTGTTTGGCATCGTGGAAGTTCTAAATGATAAAATGAAAAAAGGCTCGTTTGGTTCTTCTATTTTGGAGTCTAAAATGTTCAAACCAGACACATTGTAGGAGGTTTCTATAGAATACATGCTGCTGGCTTTTTGTTTGTTTATGTGTTTTTAAGATGTAGCACATGGCCTAATTTTGTTCTCTGTCATGTAAAGGGTAGATGTCTTCACTTTTTTCAAAACATTTCAGAGTTTGTCTCAATTAGAGAGGCAAGATAGTTTTGAAAATACTTGTGGCATCTAACATAAGAGGGATTATAGCAGAGTTGAGAACAGAGGGAAAGGAAGCTAGGGAAACAGAGAAAATCTTAAGCCAGAAAATGCATAGAAATCTCTTCTATCTAATTCAAACCTCTTCTTTGCAACTCGACTGTGTTGTTAAGAAAAGGAGATAAAATCAAGCAATAGTTTTCAAACTTCATCATTTAATGAGGGTAGGTTAATAGGATCAGAGTACATTTACCAGACTTATGAACTCCTCCTTTCTTCCAAAATCTGGCTATGTGAGAAGTCTGTTACAGTCTTGGATTATCACTTAAATTGTCTCATAAAATGTATTTACTCTTTTTTCCCCACTGAGATGATATTCACATTCTACACTCTTGAAACTCAGCTGTTCTACATGAACATACATCAGGATCTACATAAAAAAAAAATCTAGATTTGAATTGTGACAATGGGAACTAAGACCAAAAAGTACAAGGGAATGAACTTTAGCTATTCCTTTAAGAATTCAGGGAAGAGAGGGTGAGTATTCCCTAATTCAAGGCAAAGCAATAAAGAAACGAATTAGCAAGCACAGCAGCCAGGGAACAATAAATATGTCCACTAAGTCAGACACAGTGCATATGTTGCTGATAATTTAACACTATGAAAGAGGATCACAAATCTGCAGTGTTGCAGTGAAACACTGAATTCCAAAGAGAATTAGTGGAAGCAACACAAGGTAGTGTTAAACAATTGATGAAACATAACAAAGAAAGAGCACACACAGTGTCACAGATTTCATAATATTAAAAGACATAAGTCCATATGGAGTCTATGTCATGTAGACATTGCATCACTCTTAGTGTTGGCCTAATCTCTACCCTTTCAAGCAGCAGCTTGGCTGGTAGACAGAAAAAAATTTAATTAAGAGCAGGGTATCTCAAAAAAGAAAAACCTTTAAAGTAAGCTTTGACAATTTGAAAAATCAATTTATGTGCCTAGATTCATATTCTAAAGAAATATAAATCCCTAACGTAATCTATTACAAAGTAGGATAAGTAAGAAATAAATCAAGTGGTTTTGATAGGCTCCTGAACTACTTTAATGCTGATCTCTTTTGAAGAGTTGTATTATTATCAAAATGTGAATCTCACACAGATTAATATTTTATACTTCCAAGAGTGGCATCTCAGGTTAGGACTGAGACAAATAGTCTAGAAATAAAATCATAAGATGTCCTAAAAAGTATTTACTATTGCTAACCAATTTGGTAAAGTTAGCAAACATACACAGTATTGGCATTTATCACGGATAATAATGATTCAAGAAATATTTACCAAATAATGTTTCACAAGAAGTGTGTTGATAAAAGGGCACATATATACAATTCCCATCAAGATATAATACTGAGAGAATTTTCTTAAATGTTTCAAAATACAACTTTCTAAATTCAAAAATGTTCTCTTACCTACCTACTTTTTTTCAATAAAAACCAAACAAAATCCCAGCCTTCAGACTTTAACACATTGGCAATAAAGCCCTGCATGAACAAAGTTATTTAAATGGCAATATCTGCTATTTGTCTTATTCTATATTGCCATTTTTTTCCCCACTGAGTGCTAATAAGTGCTTTCTGTTGAAGAGGTTTACATTTAACATCTGTCAGTTGTATTCAGAAGTAGCACCTACAGGGAACTGTCAAATAGATTGCCATTCTCCTCTGTAGCACCAGCAAATCTGTCTCACATCATTTACATACAGATAGTTATAGGCATTCATCATTTCATTATGCTGACTGCCTCACTATTCTAATGTATAATGTCTCTTTAATGAGCCTCAAAAAAATACAATATTCCTTGATTTATGACTGCTTAACTGAAAAATAATACAGATTGACAAAAACTCATCATAAAGCCTTTTTTATGTTCCCCCTACCTTGCACTTTAAATTTAACAATTACTCTTCAGTTAATCTCATGCTTTGCTTCTTTGACAAACAAAATTACCAAATTTTAACACACCAGACTTCAGAATCACTGCTGTTTTAATAAATATACTTTCACTTCCATGAGAAAGCAGTATAGAATTTGACAAATTAAAACTGATCAGTTTTTGTCAAGAAATAAATGTATTGGACAATCTGTTTCAATATTATTATATGTCAATTACTGTATACTTCTTAACTTGTCATGACTACCAGTCATGCACAAGTGACTCATAAATGAGCCGATTTACATTTTCAAGTAAATTGAACCGTGGTTTATTGTACGAACTTCAATTATTTCATACACAAATGCTTACCACTGAAAAACAGCTCTGCCATTAAAAGCACACTGAAGTATTACAAACATATCTAAAACACCAAACAGAAAGCTGAGAACAAGAAGCAAACACTTCATTCACTTGACTGCACTCAGGCATTATTACGGAGCTGCATCTCCATGCATTTATAGATATATTAGCATTCCTCTGGGGCATTAGGTTTTGACTATCCAAGCTGAAAAGATTTACAAACTGCTCATTGTAGCCATTGGAAGCAAGAATTTTCAAGCAGTATGAGAAAATATGATACTTTGTTTCTGACAAATCTACAACTTGCAGTTGAGTGTTTTTAGTATGTAAGAAAGTGCTGAGCTATGATGGAAGTTTGTCCCATAACAGAGATAGCTATAATATAGCTATAATATAGCTATAATATAGCTTAGGTTTACACTACAGTCAGTCAGTCAGTACACAACTCCCTCCCCTCTGCTCAGCCTTTATTTTCCATAAGTTTTAAAAACTTATTTGAGACCTTTCCATCTTTCAAAATGCCAGCCCTTGCAGAAGGTTCAAATGTAATGAGTGCAGATATAAACAAATGAGCACTAACATAACCTTACACTACTTTATCTCATAGGCATGATTTCCTATTTTCAAATCATGAAGCTAGGCTAAAAAGGCTATCCATTCTATAGCCCTAGATTCCCTAAATCCCTGCAAAAAAAAAGTCAACTTTAAGTGAAAACAAAAACAACTTAAAATATTAGTACATATTAAAGAGCTGTTTTAGTAGATGCAAATATATTATGATATGACAGAAAATAAAGTGCAGAAATTACACAGCTATGTTTGACCTTGGCAAGTTAAATGCTCAATACAATAAAAATTTTCATTTCAGAATTTTGGACCCATATTTTAGTTCCTTTGCACTGAATATTCCAGTCAACATCAACATCTGAGTTTCAAGGACTCAAACTTCTAAAGAATATAGGTATATCATCCCCTAATGAACACCATGTGTTTTAATCATTTAGGAGAATTCTCACGTCTACACATTTTAACCACATAAAATGAGAGCGTATCAGGGTGTTTTTTTCAGGGTGTTACTCTGTATGTGAAATTTGCAACTCTGAATCCAAAAAACTGGTTTACCAAACCAAATAACTGTTGCAAATAAAAAACCTTACTTTATAAACCTGGATACTTTATGAATTCAAAATATCTCAAAATATCCATTAATTCCCATAACAGTAAGGAGATTTATATCTCAGATTGTAGTAGTGTGATAAAATCCAATTTAAAATAATATTCAAATTGAAATAATATTTACTAATCACAACATATTCTTAGACGCTGACCTTCTCAGAACTATCTATGTCCCTTGATATTAACTGTGAGGCACATAACCAGGAGCAGCCACAGAGAATGTTTGTGCTATTTCTGTTAGTGTTCATGTTTTATATCTCTAGCTAGGACAGACTATTATTTGTTCACCTTAGTGACAGAGAGAGAAGTTGGTAAGAACAAAATACAGCTACCCCTATAGCCCCTTCATATTATAACTCTATTTTTTGCTTTTCTTTCCTCATTGTTACATCTCCTACGGTGTACAGAGTCACCACTTCTGAAAACTGGCTGATAGTGCCTGTGATTTGTGAGTTTCCTTTCTTGATCTGATTTCAGAAAAGACAATGGAGGAACATCAGAATATGCTTTAAGCCTTCACACTGTTCCTTCTTATATGTGCATATAAATATACATCAATGCTTCTCTGGTAGAATACTAAATTAGCCATTTTCCTCGTAGAGTAGTGAATTACACAGAAATCTAACAAAATTTCATACAGTATGTTTCACATAGATTAAACCTACTTACAGGAAGGTGGTGTTGCAAAAGGATTTAATACTTCAATCCGTGTAGTCTGTACAGCAGAGGAAAATCCAGAGTGTGTTCTGTTTCTGTGATTAATTTTCTGTCTTTCTGTAGATATACCTAGGAAATAACCAGTACAGAGTAAGTACAACAAAATACAGAAAATAACATAAACCAAATGATAAGAAATTAAAAAATAAGAATATGTTGAGGAATAATTTGCTGCAAAGTCAATACTATTATTCATCAATATGCAATTATAGTAGACAAAAGTTTAAATTTTGTCTTCATTTAATCCTGTAGTACCCGAGTGATTTCAGAGTTCTTCAATCTCAAGGCTGGCAAGTAGAATCAAACAGCTGTTATCATTACACCTAAACAGCCATCTGGTAGCCTGAGAGGAGAATCATAATGACCACAGTGGGAACTGGTCCAGCCTTCCAAAACAGCACAACCAGGTTTCCATTCAGCAACTGTAGTATATAGAATACATGAAATAAGCAGTCATGATTATTTTAACAGTAAAGTTAATTCATAATTTTTGTTTTTCAACAGAAACAGAAGAAGCAGCTTCTATTTCTTCAATTCCTATTTAGATGCTTGGCAGAATTCTACAAAAGGTGGAAGAGGCCTTGTTTATATGTCTTGATATTTCTTATAGAGGACAGGGTTCAGCTGTATCTTCACATCTAAACCAGTAGTGACAAGGGTCAGTTCAATCTCTCTTTGTATAACTGAAGTCAAAGCTGGACAACCCTCCAAATGAAAAAAAAAATCTACTCCAGGAGTCAACCATTCTTACTTTTCTTGGACCTTTTTCTTATCTTTTACATCTAGACTTTGCTGCACATTAAACCCTGCTACTTCTTGTCATAGATAGCTAACAGTTTATGCTGGTCTCCTTTCTCAAAAAATTTATAATATTCCTATACTCATTCTTCCCATTTCTTAGGTTGAATAAACCTGGCTGTAAGTCTTTTTTGTGTTGCGTCTAATATTTAATTTCATTTAATGAACTATCAATAACCAGGTATATTATATTGTTTGTCCTTTTAGGAGACTTAGACAACTTGAGCCTGCAAGTTGTTTCACTGTATACTTACACATTATGCTCCTATCTGTAGACATCTAGCTAGTCTTGTTTCAGCAGTTTCATATATTCTATCCCTTGTGCCTTTGACACAGGCTACCAACCCAGTAAACAGTTAGAAATTAGTATGTTATGCTTCACATTAATAAAGGGTGATAGAGGCATGATTTTTCTAAAGATTTGCCAAAAGATGTCTGCCAGGCATTTTAACACTTCTGGAGCTCTGCTATGAAAATATTTGTGTAAGAAAAAAAATATGGAGCCAGCTACACATGTAACAGGATAGCAGGGTAAATATACTGTACCCATATTCTTCCCTGAAGCCTTAGAGGTAATTCCCCATCTTGTACTTGTGCAGTTAATTTTTCCTACTTAGTGCCTGTGTTTGTTCTCACCAAGCTGTATGTCCATTATTTACTATTGTTTCTGCAATTTATTGTGATTATTTTAAACCTCAGTCCTGTCTTCTTCAGCAAGATCAGCATCTACTCTATTTCTAAAACTATCAAAAATGCTATGGAATAACATTACAACCATTACAGACTTTTACAGATTCACACTCTTCCCCCCACCATCTACCGAGGGAAAGAGTGACTGAGAATAAAACATTAAATCTTTTCAATACAAAAACCTTCTATACTAACTTTAGACTAATCTTATCTAGACCATAGTTCTGTAGCTTGCTGAAAAGAATGCCAAGATTATCAAAACTGCAGTTTACTAAAGTTATGTCATATCTCTTCTAAGCCTTAAGGCTTGCTGCAATTTTTAAAGAGATAGGACTGACTTTTCCCCTACAAATATAGTCTATCTGTTTAATCTCACCATCTCTTATAGATATTTAGAAAGAACAGTTTGACTATTTTAGGTCCCTCATGGAAATTCAGTTAAGAGAACTGCCTACAATTCTTTGGCTATTTCTTCAGGTCTTACTGTCAGCCCCTTTCTGAACTTTCGAAATTTCATCATCTTTAAGTTCTCAAATATGATGTGACTATACATCATGTAAGCATTTGTTTATTTTTACAGAATCACACTCCTCCCCCCACCATTTACTGTGGGAAAGAGTAAATGTATTTCTTCTATGAAGAAAATATGCATGCATATTTTCAGGCTTTATTAATCATACAGATAATAGTCTTTGCACAAAATCAGGACCCAAATGACAGTCAGTTCTTTGTTTCTACCTGAGCTAATCTTACAGTTAGATAATTTGTATTTATTTTTCTAAGACAAGGCATGACTTTGTGTGTAATTAATCTCTTATAATTACTTAAATCATTGCATTGTTACATAACTCATCCTAGATTCCAGTACTGGCCCCTGAATTTTCCACTGCTTTCTATAGATTAAATATCTCACACAAAGAGGCTAACAGAACATGAGACATGTAATTAACTGATTATGTTTAATTTTTAAGGCTTTGTAGAATCGTATGTGGATTTGTCCGATTAGTTCCTCTGATCTTTCAATTAAGATTTCTTTTAAAAGCATTTTTACCGGTTTACTTTGCACTAATTTTCATGAACAGAATGGATTCTTTTATTTTCTCTGTATGTTCAAAAAAGAAAATGTTTTCAAATACAACTGATTTTCAAAATGTATGTTCCTGTTTTGAGACATCTACATTAGATTGTTGGGTCAAGCTCTTTAAATAGAGAGGTATATTAATTAGATTATAGGAAGTATTTTGCTTGTAGGAAAGAACGCATCTATGACCACTCAGAGCAAGTGTCTCCTTTGCCCAGGTTCAGCTGTGCCAGCTCACAGGAAAGATAACAAAGGGAGGTCTCAGTTAACCACATGTGTACAAATGTGCACAAAGACCCAGATGACATATCCTATGCCTTACTTGATTCTCCTAACAAACTGAGCTT
The DNA here is from genome assembly GCF_001604755.1 of Lepidothrix coronata. Classification (NCBI taxonomy): domain Eukaryota; kingdom Metazoa; phylum Chordata; class Aves; order Passeriformes; family Pipridae; genus Lepidothrix; species Lepidothrix coronata. Next base: position 4,499,281 of record NW_016690236.1, on the reverse strand, counting down.
AATAGTGAGTGTCACATTGTTTGGTGTTCCCTGTCATAGAAACTGGTGAAGAACGTGGGCATTGATCTGGCTCCTCTTGAATAAATTAATGAACTACATGTTCATCAACAAATGACTTTATGTGCTTTGTTACTTGTATTTTTCAGTTTCTCTGCTATTTCAGCTCAGTTGCATCTTTCTTTTTCCTTCTCAACACTTGTTGAGGTCCTTTCTAACCTGTATAAGCTTAATTTGTTTTCTTTAATAGTAGGATCAAAATTAAGGACTACAACTTTCCACAAACCTTAGTATGTATTGTATACTTCTACAGAATTATCAGCAAAAAAATATAGTACGCTGACTAAGAAAACTTTAACACAGGAAGATAAGCCTAAAACAAATGCACTGCTTAAACAAGGCCTTGTTTAAGGATAGTTTTCACTTTGGCATATGAAAGCAGTGAGAAATATCATCTATCCCTGGTGAGAAGACTATTAACATCTGTATCTCATTTTAAGCACTAGATTAATTTTTTTCATAAGACTTTCTCTGGCTTCTCTGCTTAGTAATATCCCACCCTTAACATATAAAATGACCCTAAGAAAAGCAGTTCAGCCCTGTAATTCTACTACTTCCATGATAATAGCATCCCAGATAAGGAATATCTATCAAAATAGTGTCAGAACATTATCTGTTCATTCCAGTCTCCTTTTTTGCCTCATTTTTCTTATCTTCCAGCAGCACATGCCTGGGTTTCTACTCAACATCCCTCACAAAGCTCATAGATAAATAAATCAAATAAATAAAAAAATATAATAAAAAAAATCAACACTAAACACACCCTCATACACTCTTTTCCCTTTCCAAAGTGGGGCTTTTTTAAACACTTTATTATTTCATTTTCCATGACAAAACAAAAATAGAAAACTCTGCGATCTCCTAAAAGCCTTTCAGTGAGAAAGGGAGGTGAGGTGAGGTAGGACGGGATGGGACAAGACAGAGCAGGGCAGGACAGGGTATATTAGCTCTGCGCCTCGCCAGGAGTAACTGCAGACCCACTGTCAGGCCTGCAGGCAGCAGCTGGCAGGAGCATAAGCGGGGCATCTGCACACCCGTGGCAAGGAGGCGGCACTGGGAGGTCGTTGCCATGGCTCCGTGGGGCAGCAGGCATAGTGACAAGCGATGTGCGAAGAGCTGTGGTATTCCATGCCATTTTTCCACTGGTAAGGCTTCTCCTCGAACCTCCTAAGTCCCTAGACCTCCTAAGAGAGTCTGTGAACATGAAGAAGCACCTGCAGAAGATAGAGGAGGAGGGGATCATTTAACCTACTTGGACATATTCAAGTTCATGGCCCTGGTGCAAGGCATTCCCAGAGATGCTCATGGAACTGGCAGGTGTCTCTGAGAGACTGCTGCCTGTCCTTTTTGAAATGTTTGTGATGACTTGAAGGCAGTTGCTGTCATGCTCCTCTTGAAAACAAGCAAAAAGCAAGATCCAAAGAAATATAGGCTAGTCAGCCTTAGCTCTGTCCCTGGAAAAGTTGTGGATCAGATAGTTGTAGAAGTCATTTCTTGCCTGAGGAGATCACGCCTGACCAACTTCAGTGCTCTCTGTGGTGTGGTGACTGACAGCTGTGGACATGGAAAAGGCAGTGGATGTTGTGCATCTTCATTTTAGCCAGGCCTTTGGCACAGTCTCTTTATCACAAAACTGATGGGAAAAGGGCTGGACAAGCAGATTATAAGGTGAATGGAAATTCAGTTTTACTGCCAAGACTCAGAGAGTTTTGATCAGTGGTGCAAAGTCCAGCTGGCAGCCAGTAGTCTAATGTCTTCATTAACAACCTGGATGACAGAGAGCACTCTCAGCAAGCCCGATTGACTGTATCCTAGAATGTATTATTAAGACTGTAGGTAATGCATATCCAAGAAAGTGATCTTTTCCCTATGCTTGGCACTTTAAAGACTCAACTGGAGTACTATGCCTAGTTCTGGGCTACCTAGTATGTGAAGGATTTCAAATACTGAATGACTCCAGCAAAAGGCCAACAAGACAATCGTGGTACTAGAAAGCATGGTGTACAAGGAGAGGGTGAGAAAAGTGGACCTGTTCAGCACGGACAAGGGAAAGCTAAGAGGAGACCATTCTACTGTGTACAACAGCTTCACTGGAAGACACAGAGAAGATGCCTTCAGACTCTCATCAGAGGTGCACAGTGATAGAGCAAGAGATAACAGATAGAAATGGAAACATAAGAAATTTCATTTAGATGTTCAGGGAAGGAGGTGGTGTGTGGAATTACCATGATGGTGGTTAAATACGGCAATAGGTTGCCCAGAGAGGTAGTGGAATCCATTCTGGGGCTGTTAAAGATTAGACATAGCCGAGCCATCCTGATGTCATTATACCTGCTTTGAGTTGAATATTGGACTGGATGGCCTCTAGATGTACTTTGTGACCTAAAGAACAACTCTGTGATAAAACCTAAAATTACAGCAAGGGTTTACTGAGACAGTTTTTGAAAATTTGAAAGATGTTAAAAAATAAACTATATAATATGGCTATTATATATTTTAAATATATAGAAAGCTTTTCCAATCAGTATTGCTATCTGAAATGGACACACACAGGGTGATGCCATGGAATGCTGGTGCTAAAAAAATAACTCAGGAGCAGTTAATTAGGGGTGAGATAAGGAAACGGTTTAATGTGCCAAGGCATAGATGTTACAAGACGCGCGCGCGGCTGTGCTTGAGATGTTACATTTTATAACAATATCTGTCCAGTCCCAACTGTGTCCATCCCATTGCCTTTGCTCTGGACCGCCTCGGGTCCACCCCTTGAGAATTGGGTCTGGGGTGCATTTCGGGACCACCTACTTCATCAGTCTCATCATCTTCAGAGCACAAGGGGTATATAGTCACCTAATTCTTGGCTCTGTTTTGTTATTCAGGCTCTGATATGGCTGTTCTCTAAACAGTCTAGGCCTTGCCTTGACAAGAGACTAAACATTGCCACTGAATTCAGGGGTAGATTTGATATGGGGTTCATAGAATGGGGTAAGAGGGTTAAGGAATGTGTAAACTACTTGTATTACAGGGAAAGGGAGAGAGGATTGCTACTTTTAGAATCTACTTCTACTACTTATAAAACTTATAAAGCCTACAAAAATTAGAAAAATAAAAAACTATTAGGGGCTTAAGGCATTAAGGGTATGGATGGTGTTGTACAAAAAGCAGATGCCAAGTATGAGAAACAGTGTTATATAAAGTTTGAGAATGGTTGCTATACATTGCCTAGCAAAAAGCTAAAAAAAAAATAAATAAATTGCTTAGATTTCTTAGAAATACCTACTTTGATGACTTCTCAAAAATGTTTCAATTAATTGCCAAGAATATAATTAAGGCAACCTTCAGATGTATTTCATTTGGTTACAGATGTACCATTTACAGTGTAACCCATTTTCAATGTTTTATAGAAATTAGATTAGCATACTTATTGTTGCTATCATTTTTTGCCTTTTAAAATATGAAAGATTATTTCATTTTCTACAAGTATAAATACAGCTCTCTTATACAGTGTGCATTATAAAAAACGTAGCATCTGTAGAAAAATTACGTCCAATGACTATGCTAAAAATATGAAACTCACTTCCAATAAGATCTATCAGAAAATGGCTGTGAAGAAGCATGAACCTGAAAAAAATAGTTGTCTTAAGGTAAAAAGTAGTGTGCAAGCTTGCTGCTTGAAAATATGAAACACTTTATTTATGAAGAATCTAATAATAAGTCTTTACTGCTGCATACCTAAATGTCACACTTTCTGAAAATGTGGCTTTGATAGCAAGAAGTTAAAAAAACTTAACTCTGAAACTGCCAAAAGAAAAAGATTGTGCCACGTTTTATATTCTTAATATGTGATATGTGGCCTCTGGAAGCCCACATACCTAACACGTGGATACTATGAAAATATACAGGTTAGTCTTTAAACAGCATATATGTTGTAAGTTGCTATGAAGCCATAAAGAGTTCATGATCTTTTCCAACCTTAATGATTCAATTATTTTATGAAGCAATTAATGCTGCCTAGGAGGAGAGTTAATTAAAGCTACAGTAGTTTAATCAATATCTTATTATAAGCATGAAAAAGGCTTCCTACCTGACACCCACAAAAATCTGAACAATACTTACTTGAAAACACTTACAAAACACTTCCTTTTGTAACTAAATATGCTTCTCTAAATTAATCTTTTATGAAAAAGAGGAGGAGAGTTTCTAGTCACTTCTTTCCCTTGTAGTTTTTTAATAAAATCCAGATATGACTGAATGAATCCAGAATAGTCCATCTACTGAGGACAACATATTTCAAGTACAGTGTTCTCAGCTGGCTTTTAGGTACTGAACCTACAAGGTGTATTAAAGTGAAACAAAATTTTGTTTTTTAAAAATTAAGTTATTGATTATTGCAAGTTGCAAAGGAGAACATCGAAAACAGCAACTTAAAATACACTTGAAACTAATAGCACTTTCAAATTGTGAAATAAGACTTTGCTTTAATCTAACTTTACAATTTTGACTGCTTTTTATCATGTGTAGTCTTTAATATTCAAGAAATTTGAAGGAGCTCTGGCAGAAGGAGAAAATATACCTTAGTATATGGGGAAAAAAAGAAGTACTGCAAATGACAAAAAAGACCTTTTTTAGGTCCAAATGTCTATAAAAAGTGGGTTACTGTGTAGCTTTCATGTTTTAATGTTCACTATATTGTGTCAACTGAATGTAATTTACACTTTCAATATACTACTTTTATCTGAACTGTGCAATCACTTCAATACAATAATGCTGTGTTTCACCACCTTTTCTTTTCCTCCTAAGATTTTTGGGTGAATTTATTATAGCCAAGATACCAAATATAAACATCCTGATCTCACTAAAGCTACAGTTATTTTATCTTTGTTACCCAAGACCTTTACACACGAGCAACAGTACATCATGATTTAGTTCACCAAGAGTGATGGGCTACTATTTATGATTTGACAAGATGTCACAGTAGTAGGTATGTTGACTATTTAATGGCTTTAGAAAGTCTCTCATGGCCTTCATTAACTCATAAAATTAACTTTCATCGTCCTCTTTCAAGAATACTGATGACAAAATATAATCTTATTACATGAGAGAAAATGTCTAATGATAGTTTAAGTAAAACATTTTTCTTCAGTGATTTAATTTATAAAGTTTTATATTGCATGAATTATATTCAGTGCTTCAAAGCACATAGTAACCTTTTGGTATTTCTATGGTCCTCTTGTGGTGTACTCTACAAACCCTCAGAAGTGACATATCATCAAACTGTCAAGAATCTACTTGATGCATGTCAAAGCCTCACTATTCAGAACTAGTGAACCTAGACACCTGAGCAGTAAAAAAGCATAGTGAATTTTTACTCTGTATTTTCACTATAATGTGTCCACGTATGACTACCTCAGCAAAGTAGTAATAGTCTTGGCAAAGAGCATTCATCTGGGCTGAAAGGCTGTCAGCAGGAATATGATAGATGTCAATTAGAATAAAGTATGTGAAGCAAACACATTTGCCAGTTACATGCATTAGAACTCATAATGACTGATGTCACAAATGTAGTTTGGCAATAAATTACCTTAAGGACAGTAATTATATTTTTCCATGAGTTGAATATACCCATTTTGATCCATAGCTAAAGTGTCCCTTTAGACAACAGGAATGTGAAGTTGCTTGCTGGATGATTTTTTTTCAAGTTAGAAAAATAACTATTATTCAATTTTTAGTTATATACTATTTGGAAGGAAAATAAATGTATGTGGCATCTTTATCAAACAAGTAAACTGATGATTTTAAAAGACAGTTTAGAAGCATGTTGAAGAGATAGAAGAATAAATAAGTATCCAAAACCAAAGATTATCAAAAAAAATGCATGCATATAATCAGTTAAGATGGGGAGGATGGCATCCAAGATAAGAAGAAATGAGAACAGTGATAGAGACAGTGGCAGTTGCATACAAAGCTACCTGGCTAAATATCCACTATTAGCAATTTTTAGATCAATATTTAGATCAAGATGGGGAGTTGGACTCATTGATCCTTATGAGTCCCTTTCAACTTGAGATACTCTATGGTTCTATAACTTAATATTTTCCTAAATGTTCAAATGTTAATACCAACACCTTAGTGTAAACAGACTCAGAAAAACACTATAGTCTGTGTTACCTAGATGATCAGAACTATACTTTCTGGTCTAAATGTATATGTTCTATTTTATTTTTAAAAGTATCATGCAATACAATGACAGAAAGCTGTGAAAAGGCTTCTGTCATGAATATAATCAGTGTGAAGCTTGAAGCAAGGACAAAAGTATGCTTCTCGCTGTTAATGAAACTTCCCAGTCTCACGAGACTGACAGTCACACTCCCAGCGCCAGAGACTTTCACTTGTGGGACCAGAGCCCCTCCACTGAGCCCCGCTGGACTCCCACACACCCCACACTCGCGCAGTCAGACCAGGTTTCCCTATGGGTGCAACTCCGAGTTTCCCACAGCAGAGTCTCAGATGTCTCGTTCCATAAAGCAATTTATTTATGGTGCAGTTACACAGAAACAGCTCGGGTCGGTGCCTCCGACGAGGGACTCTTCACCCAATAAAGACACCCTGGGCTTTTTATTCCCTCACAGTCCAAACACGCTGAAGTCTCGCTCTTCCTCCCGAGTCCTCGCCTTCTGCCGTGTCTCTGAGTGCCTGATCCCCTGGCCGGTGCCACAGGTCCCCGGGCCCTTTGCTATGCCAAGAGTCAGCAGCTCACGGCCTCCTGTTTCGGGCTCTCCCCAGCCGGAGCTCAACCTGCAGCTCACCCTGTAGCTGCACACCAAGCTACCTACAACGAGTCTATTCCTTGCCTGTCAGCAAACAGAGTTGATATTGTAAATGATGGGGATTTATGATCAAAGGAAGCAGGAAGAGTTACTGCTTCTTAATCACAGTGTTTATGAATAAATAGGGTAAGCAACTGATTTTCACAATCAGATCTTCTACCCTTTTATTAATCTGAATATACCCCAAAATTTCAAAAATCATTAGCTTCTACTGGCAGCAAAGAACAGGCTTGGAGGAAGCGTATAGGCAGAACAGGCAAAGTAGAGATTAGGAGTAAAACACAGAAAGGAAGCATGAAGGGTCACCTGGGTCACTTATCTACACAGATCTTTCTGTCCTTAGGGATATCTTTGACATGCAGCTACTGTGCAGCTGCAGCAAACAGCCAGATCCTCCTTTTACACAGTTTTGGTATCTTGAGGATGAGGATTGCTAAGGCTGATCAAGAGTTGATTTCCATAACCATCTTTCACGTTCACACACACACATCCACAGGATAGACAGGACAGCAGCGGAAATGCCTAGTGATCATAGAGAGCAGCAGAGGCATTAAAGGGCAGCAGGGATAGACACTGTTGGAAATACAGTAGGACACTGCTTACAAATCTACAGGCACTGCTGAGCATAGAGACAGGTATAAAGACTGAAACAGCAGCACCAGAGGTTAGGTTCACAGGTAGGCAAATGTCATTTGAAGATAGCCAAGGATATTCTGTTAGAACCTTCCTTAAAGAAGGCATTTTCTCATGAGGGAATTTGCCAAGCTGCGAACTCACTAAGAGCAAACTGATGGCAGGTTGGTTGGTATCTAGACAGTCAAGGGTGCTAAGAACACAGGAAGAAAGCAGAATTGTAACTTAAGTTCTACATCTGTTTGCTTTCAGTTGTCCATCAGAGAAGACATACAGCAGGATTTTTTCCTAGCCCTCTGAACTCACAGATCACCTGCACTTCACAGACAGCTTATCCTGGTTGACTGCATATACTTGGTTAAAACTTAGTAACAAGACTCAGACAAATGTTGGCTTTATAAATGAATAACATTAATTTATTTGTAATTGATTATGAGAGGGCTGGTTAGCCAAAATTCAACCTATGTAAAAAATACATTTTTACAAAAAGTGCTATTGTAAGCTATGCAATAGCATTTTAGTGAAGGTGCAGTTATGGTATGCACAGACAGCTACAAACAAGGCATTTTTAAGGATAATATTCTAAAGTCATGTAGTTCTTTATGAACAATTTATTATATATGGCAATCCCCTTTGCAATGGGATATATAAATATATATGCACATATATACACACACATACACACCAAAACCAGGGTTTCGAGTCTAACGATGAGCTTATACAAATACTTAGGTAGTTAAAAAAAGTAACTAGAAGTTGTTAGAATAAGATTCAGAAAATCAGAGGTAAAAAATGTCTGATACAAACTGGAGCCCACTGTTCAGAAAAAAAAAATAACCAAAATATGCATTCTGCGCAAACTATTGGGATTCATGTATTTGAAAAAAATCCAAATGAAATATCGAATATCACCTAGCAGAGTTAGTGTACATACAGGAAAAAGCTTAAGCCAATTTTGCAATACTGTAAGGAAATAACCTTTCGTAAATAACTCAAAGTGTTCACAGAGCATCTGTCTTTATTCATGTTTTCCCAAACTATTTTACCCAACATTTGTCCACTTGCCTCCTCTATCTCCAGCGTCCCCTTACTGATCCTTCTGCAATTAATTTTTCAGATTTTCTATATCAACACAAGGTTAATACCAAGTAAATGACAATCACTAAACTTATTTGTAATTTTAATAAATGTAATGTGCAATATATGAATTATATTCTAATTCAGAAAATCAATTGTTTTCCTAACTTTTCCTACACTTTGATGTAACTTCAGTTCTACACTGAAGTCAAAGTTGTAAATTTAGAAGAAAAATTGATTTTTTCGAAGAAGGTAGTCTCATGAAGGCCTGTAGAAGGCCTGTTCTCAACTTCTCTCTGGCAGCAATGGTTGGTTTCTGAATCCAATTCATGGAGATATTCTGGGTTTTGGGTTCCTTTTTAGCAATGAGAACAGGATAAAAGAATAACCTCCTTCTCATGCTGTGGAATGACTGTGTAAGTCTTAACACATCCCTGAACCTGTTGATCTCAGCTGGGAAGAGAACAGTGATTCCATGTTCCATTTCCAGCTCCTACCAAATTTATATTCATGCATTTTTAATAAGACTATGAGGAGAGTTCTGCTTCTTTCCTTTCCATCTTTGAAAGAACTGTAAGAACCTGATGATGGCTATTCCCATGATGGACATAAGTCACACTATGTCCACACTAACTAAAGAGGATTTTCCTACACATTGCTCAACTTAGAATGTAATCAAGACAAGGCTGGCTGTCAATGCTAGCTGATGTTTGACAGAGCTTAACTTCAAAATGTGAGATTTTATGGACCAGTACATTAAAACAAGGTAGAATTGTTCAATACTACTTCAGCTTTTAGAGAATGAAACTGAGGGTTAGTAAGATTAGAGAAGACAGGAAATAATTGAGTTAGCAGCTTTCCACCATTTAAATAACATAAATAGGTGGGCCTATAGCTATCTAAATGTAAAATCCTCTGTACTAGCTCTATTTAAAATACAGCATTGATTCATTCAATCACACTTTATCACTCATAACATGAGCTTATGTGAGCTGTTTCCCACTGATTTGACTATTCTCCTTCAAAGAATACATCAATAAGAATCTAATAGATTTTCTTCTAATTATTGTTATACTTCTCCATTGATATAGCTTCTTTTTACTGCCATATGAAAGATTTTATTAAAACAAAACCAAAAGACTGCTGTGTTAGTGTTGACTAAACTTCTTTTTCTCCCTTGTATAAACTGAATCAAGAGAATGAAGCAGAAACAGAATATATCTGATGTTCCTGAGTGAGAAATAACATTGCTTCAAATGCACCTAGTACCAGATTTTATCCGTTTTAAAAATTAGCGACATAAATAATTTTGGAGAACCAGACCAGTGTTTCAGTGATTTCTAGATGACTGTTCATCCTAGGTATTTGCTTTCATAGCTCAGAGTACACACTCACAGCTTTGGCAAAACATGTTTGGAACACAAAACAAAATAAAACAGAACAGAGAGAAAAACCCCAACAACAACAATAACAACAAAACAAACACCAAAACCCACAACCACCACAAACTGATTGTGCTCAAAGTTGAAACTGTGTTGTGATAAGCGGAAAGGTCAGATGACTAAAATCTAAAGTATTCTGATCAGCAGATATTATGGTGTGAAGAGAAAAACTAAAGAAAGGCTGGTCAGTGGAATGTGGGTATCACCTGCATTTGCTTTGAACACCCATGTTAGCTCCACAACTGGAAGAAAAAATATCCAGGTTTAAGTTTATTCATGTTTTAATATTCAAAACAACCTGTTTAAGCTAATAAAACCCGACAAAGCTAAATTACATTATATAGCCAAACTGATGTATCTGTGCAACACTCCTTCTTATTGTACATGTTCCTGTATCACATAGGGCATTACTATCATGGACTTTCATTCTGCTTTATGCTTTTCACATTCTTTAGAGTCCAGAATTATATACACCACAGTATGTGGGTAAGGAAATCTATTTTAGCTGCCTTTATAACTACTTTATCATTCCTTTTCAGAATGCCATTAAGATATAGTCTGCTGATGGCTATAAAAATGAGAAATCTGAAAATGACTGCATGTGTTATGTCTTGAAGCTATGCTAAAATTCATTAAAATTATCCAATAAAGTATGGAGTTAATCATTAGTTTCAGGTGTGATATATTAGTGGACTGCTCTGTCATCACAAGAATCTTTGTTCTTTTTATAATCTATCCCTGTGAAGCTTTTACATTAGCTGCAACACTGGTTGTCTCAATGACAGGTAGAGTCTTCTTTAAGGACAGGCAGCTTTTGCTTTTAAAATATACTTGCTTAATCAGGATTCTGCAGGGAACATACAAACACTGGGCTATATACAGCCACAAAAAAAAAAAAAAAGATCGTGTAAGTACAATCAATCTAAAATTAAAAATAGATATATTATGGCAATTAATGTTTAGACTATGAGAAATTCCCTATCTTTGCTCAAGGTATTACATTCTATTCTAAAAAGCTATCATTTGTTGAGTCATCAGCTCACAATTTTGTATTCATATCTTGACTTCATATTAATCTGAGGAAGAATACATGTACATAAATACTGCTAAGAAAATAGAACTGCAATAAAACTGAATTCATCTACAAATAACATTCTGAAATTACTAAGAGTTCTATCGGTATTTTTATTCTTTTTATGTTTTCATGTATCCAGGTTCAATTAATTCTACATTAGAAAATCATTCAGCTTGTAAAAAGGAAGTCTGCGAGAATACAGTTTGTAGAAATACTTAAGTTGAAACTGTTTTCAAAAAGCACTCCCTTTTTGAAGGCCAGCTAACTTTGAATACTTTGGAGGTGAAAAAAGAGAAAGACTTAGTACCAAAAAATCTGAACCTTCATTGCCAGAGGAAAAATAAATAATCCAATAGACATAAATGTAGCAAACTCTATTTATTAACATGGATAGCAAGTGTCTAGCATCTTAAAACATGTCATATATGGGTCAACAGGAGTTGGATAGCTGTGATTATTTCCAAATGATGAAACAGCTATGTGTTTAGGTAGGTAATTGTAATCAACCTGCCAGGCCTAGACTGAAACTATAACAGTAATCTACGTAAAAAGCAACACTGAACATTTAGTACCATGTTAATTTAGCAACAGTGATCTAAAAATGGGTTCTTAATTCTAAGAAAGAATAAATCTTTTTAAATAGGGATGTCATTTACTCTAAAAGTTAAAAATTTAAATGGATTTCATCATAAGATATGAAAGACAAGCATGTAGTTGGCAGCACCCAAAGAGTACTTTTCTAAAAAAAAATCTTCACCTTTTGCTTTTCTTCCCTAGGATATTGCTTTCCCTTAAAATTATTTAAAATGTTTGACATACAGCTTCACAGCACACAGAGAAATCAATATGCTGTATTTTGAAATTTCCTCCAAATTGATCATGTTATTTCAGTATATTTTGTGATAAAATCAGAGACACTGATGCAAAGTCAATTGAAAATTAATGGAGGGAAAATTTGGACTACTAACACACCTCAAAAATTAACTAAATTAACTGATTAGAAAGGTAAGAAATAATATAGATTTTTCTGTTAATTTTCCTGTATTTGAATATGATTAAGAAAGCAATGAGCATATTGGAATGCATGAAGAATGGCATGAAAAATGACATAGGAAATGTCATCATGTCACACTCAGAGATCATGGACACAATCCTCTCTGGAACTGGCTACACAATATTGATCACCTCCACTGAAATACCCCAGAGTTAAAGAGTCCAGAAAGGAGAGAGTGGAAGTTTAATTATTCAGTCTGTAGACCTTGTAGGTAGTTTAGAGGCAAAGAATATTCAGCAACAGAATTTGACATTAATGTGTATAATAAAAATATTCAGCCTTAAAAATTTAAAAAAGACAACCATGAAGTTCTAACTGGTTTTGACACCAAAACATTTGAGGCAACTTTATAGCAAAAATACCCAGAAGATATCCAAATAATATGTACCATGTAACTCTCACTTATCATGAGACATAAGCAACCATCACTCCAGGCATGTTATTAAGCAGCAAAACGAGATTCAGTTCTTCCTTGCCTTACTCCTTGATAGTGTAAAATGATGGGAAAAAATCATAAATCTGTAAATTGTAGATTAATAATTTTTTTAAAGTTATGTCTAACTATCCTATTAATCTACATTACCAGAAAAACATAAGGCCAGACCTATGTTTTGCCAGCATATACATGCTATTTACTAAAATGGATTCTTCTGCTTGTGGAACTGAAATAGCTTTGTTTCTGCTCATGAGGTTTCTTGAGTAAATATACTGGAGTTTTCTTTCACCACAATGAGGTTTTGAAATACAAGAAGTAAGGTTGTATTTTCTCTGCCACTATTCAGTCATGTAAGAGTACTTGAGAACCTGGCACTTAATCACTCAGAACAGAGTAAGGGAGAGAAGGGCACAACCTCTGATACTGTCATTAGATGCTCTCTGCATTCATTGTCTCAAGCATCTCTGATGTCTTTCCTATGATTTGGGTCACAAAAGGACTAATTTCCAACATATACACATATTTTATACATACAGATACACACACACATATTACAAAATCATATTTACATTTGATATAGATGAGGACTTCATATTAAAAAAAAAATAAAAATGCTCATTTCAGATCTCCATCTGCTAATAGAGTAATGAATGACCCAGAAAGCGAGATTTCAGGCAGTTCAGAGTACTTCCTTAGACTGCTACTTCCAGTACTTCTCAGAAAGCATTCAAGCTCATTGTTACTTCAGGCTGTCAAATTACATCTTCTCTCTGCTAAGTGTAGTCTTTTAAAAGCAAAATATTAATGTTTCGAAGAGAAAAAAAAATGCTATTACTATGCAGGTTTCTCTGTCAAATCACATTAGACCTTTCCTTGTTCCTCTGAAATGTGCAACTACAATAGATGAGTAACATACACATATCTTTCTATCTCTTATCTCACAGAATATCATTTCTCCAAGAACCAAGGCGCATTGTGTTTGTGTATAAATATTTGTGCTGTATCCTTATTAAAATACTGGGAGCAGTATTTTTCGCAGAATCATTAAGGCTCGAAAAGATCCTTAAGATCATTGAGTTCAACTGTTAAGCCAACACTAACAGGTCCACCGCTAAACCATGTCCCTAACTGCCATGTCTACATGTCTTTTAAATACCTTCAGGGATGGTGATTCAACAACATCCCTGGGCAGCCTGTTCCACTGCTTTGTCACCCTTTCAGTAAAGAAATTTTTCCTAATATCCAATCTAAACCCACCATGGTGTGAGTCAAGGATAAAACACTGTATATGAAAGGAGATTTTGAAGTGAAGAAACATAATTGAGATAAATACTGAGGGCATATAGGATATTTTCATGTGAAAAATTCTAGATTTTAATCCCTTGGTTTTCAGAGCCATCAGTACAGCATGGTATAGTATAATACAAATCTCTGTCCATGACTAGTAACCGCAGTCACAGTCTTCTGTGACAAGGCTGTTAACAGTACCCATGCAAAAATAACAAAAGGTGATCTGTAAGAGCTGTAGAGAAATTATTACAATTGAATCTTATTTTAAACAAATTTAAACCGATTGCTTAACTACCTTTCAAATATATTTCCTCTCTGTATTGTCTCCAGTTAAAGAGAAAGCAGTGAGACAGAAATAAAGATTTCAATAAGCTGAATGAATAACTCCCACAGAGTGAGACAGTTTATTTTTCCAGTCCTTAATACTACAAAGATGAGCACTGAAGGAAATATAAAATAGATTTGTTTGAAAATTACTTTAAAGTCCTTTAAGCATTTTTTATACCAAGACAAATAGCATTACTATAAACAATTTGCTTGAACAGTACAGTGCCCTAATTCTCCTCTTCCTCATGTTCGCAAATTCGTTTATGCAGGACAGAAATATTAAAATATTGGTTGAAGAAAACCACTACTTAACACTCTATTTGTAAGTGAAAATAGAATAGGTTGTTCGGAGGAGCTGTGGAAAAAACCTTCAAACACCAACTCCTTCACATGAAAATTTAAGCCTAAGTCTTCTTGTCAATGTAGAGCATTCATATTAGAAGTTGTAGACTAAATTAATCCACATTAAAAAAATGGTAAAGTCATAGCATGATGAACATTTCAGACTGAAATTATTTTATTTAAAACTAAATTAGTTTTTAATGAAATTATATTCTTATTTTATTGTATTTCCAAAATTAGTCCTTCATAATAATAAACTCTTACTTAACATTTATTTAAGAAACACCTGAAGACATTTATCAGGAATATGAGGCATGTTTCTTGTATCTTATGTTTTGTATCTATATACAATAATTTCCTATTTAGGATCAGCAGCTACATATATCAGCTGACTAAAACTAGATGAATATGTAGATAAGAACCTCAGATATCTCCTAGAAGCTTTTTTCTTAGCAGACTAGTTAGCCAGTAATTTGCCTCTTATTTAAAAAAAAATATTTTGTTGAAAGACAGTACACATATTCACACATATATTTTATCAGAGAACTTATATTAAATATAAAACAAATTTTAAAAAATAATATTACTAGTGACAAAATAGTTTTAAAGAAAAAATCCAATGTTTAATACAAATCTTTGAATCAAACTCTAAAACACAGAAAATTCTTAGTTACAGTCATAAGTGGCTAAAGAGATTTAACTGCCTGACACATATATTTTTCATCTGATTTTAAAGTTCTGAATGATAGCTGTGTGACTTTTATTTTTATGCTGAAAAACAAAAGACTCATACATAGTAAAAAATACAATTTTGTGTAATGAAGCTTAACATTCTGGGGCAATCATAATATTTAAAATTATAACATTAGGAAAATTTACTGTAATTGTTCAACATCCATTTAATGACTTCTTTGTCAACATTTTTGGTGTATTTAATTTTGTTCCAACATATTATTTTGCCCTGACTATATTAGGAAAAAAAATGGAAATCTAAATATTAAACATTAAAACATAAAAGTTACCCTGTGTTAATTATCATGTTATTTTTACTAATCTAAACATTCAATTAACAGGTCATGTTTACCTGTGTTTCCTATTTACTTGCTGAAGAAATAAATGATAAAAGTTACCTACACATTGACTGTTTACTCATCAAGTATTAGTTAATTGTATACAGTTGCAGTAGATCAATGCACCCAAAACAAAACTACTTCAGTCTCTAGGGAAAACATTAAATCTCTAATTGATGTTTGAAGCAAGAGAACTGGCTCTACTTAATAGGTATTTCATCTATTCTGAAGTAATTTCCTGGGCTTCTACCTTTGAACCTGCAATAAATCTCTCTCTCCTCAGTCCCTCTTTCAGCACCTAAAATAGATCATGTACTTTTGTTCAGACCAATGTTGAGCTAAGAAAGGCACCATAAATATCCTGGGAAGAGATGTGATTTGCATTAACACAGAAAATGAGTTACTATGAGATTTCATATTTCTAGTATTACCAAATCTTTTTGAAGAAGGCAAATTTTTTTTTTTTAGGGTGGCAGGAGCTCTTGCAAAATGAAAAAGGAGATGATAAATTGGATACTCTTTACATCAAAGTGCTTTAGCTTTGACATCACCAAGTAGTTTCCACAGTATGTGCTACTGTTGGAAGGTTAAGTAGGAAAGAATATTTTGCACAGTAGTTGTCTAACTTTTCTGATGGAAAAGTAATGAATGTATGGTTTGGGGAAAAATGGTATACTACTCCATCTGGAAGATTTTAATATTCTTCAGAGTAAAGAAATTACTGAGGAATCTTTTCAGAATTTTTCCCCCTGAAATCATTACAGATAGGGAGATGAAAATTAGTTTTATGGAGTGGTATAACCCAAGGTAATCTACAACATTTATATTCCTTACAAAGAGCTCATATCCTTAATTGCTTTCCAGCAATTTTCCTTTTTTTTTTCCTTTGGTCCAGTAATTTTATTTTCCTTTCTTCTCACTGCTTTTTGTATAACGAATAATGATTAAGCCAAGAACAACAGAACTGCTTCTCATGTCACCCAGAGAACATTGCATTATATTAATTTCTTGTGTTAAGAAAGAATTGGTCCCCAAACAAAAAGTTGTCCAAGTTAAGCTACAAGTTCAAATCAGTTGTATATGCTTACTGTGGAACATTTTGTTTCATGGACATAGTCTTAGTGCTAATACAGATCTCTCCACACTATTATTGAGACAGTATTCCCACCAAAATGCAGTGTGGCTGCTTTTAATATATTACTTTGGCAAATTCAGTAAATGGCTTTCCTCTATTAAACAATGAGAGATATAAGAAAATGACTATTTATACTCAAGGATGTAGGAAATGCATTCCACTGTGAATCTGTAATTTTTCTTAGCTTTTGTGGATATAACAATTATTTTTTTAGAGTCTGGTCACCAACACGACATAGTGAAATCAATAAGAATATGTTTCTGTACTGTAGTATGCACTATCAATAGATGACGTAATGTTACTGGTCATTTATCAGTCATGGCACTTAATTACTTTAAGTATTTAACCAGGCTTCTGATATCAGAAAAATCAGGTCCATGTAAAGGTTTACACACTGTGTGTTCTGCGAGCAATTTCTTTTCACAAGTGTCAAAAATAAAGTGTGATATCCACATGAGAACTTTTTTCAGTATGTGCAAATCAGCATCAATCAAATACCTTCTGATGAATGACTGAGAATGAAGGAGAAAATCTATCACAATTCTGTTTCTATGGATTTTCCCATGAACTCGAAAGGTAATGGGATTCCAGTAAAAAGAAGGAAACATCCTCTTCTGTACTGCTATCACAACCTAATGTAATTCCTAGTAGTCTCATTGCCATATTGTGACCACAAAGGTACATAGTACATACAGTCTATAGCTGGAAATATACTTTAGACATCTGTACATAGTACAAAGGTTTCAGAACTAAAGCTATAAAGGGAATTTGATCAATTTATGAACAGTGTCAGAGGACAGGATTGCTCATTACAATGAAGCCTTAGATTAGGTGACTTACAAACCCTTTTCAATAGTGTATCCTAAAAATTAATGTAAGAGCTTCCATGTTTCTGAAACACTATTTTCAGTTGAAGTTAACATGGCAGGAGCAAACAGACTCTCACTGTGTTTTTCAGCACATTTATCCTCACTTCATACTGTGATTCATCACAGTCTGGGTGCAGTGATTTGAAAGTCCTATAATGCACTAATGCATTACTGATAGCTATTTTCATTTATTAAAAGTAGTACTAGAATTCTTAGAGCATTTCAAAGCCTTGTTCCTCTGTAGCAACTTTGGCAGAGACCCTGACATAGCTGAAAGTAGCTGAAACACTTAAAAAAAAAAAAGGAAGAAAAGAAAAAGGCATCCACATGAAATGGACTCGCTCTGTTCTCAAGTTACTGTATATAAGGGAAGAGAACCACATAAATTATCCATCCTTTATCCTGCAGCATAAGAGAGAACAATTGCATGGAAGGAAAAAAGATATTAAGGACCTGTGGTTTCTACCTGTCTGTGGCTATATGAAGAAAGTGTATGACAGTGCTTAAGCTCCA
Organism: Lepidothrix coronata; assembly: GCF_001604755.1. Classification (NCBI taxonomy): domain Eukaryota; kingdom Metazoa; phylum Chordata; class Aves; order Passeriformes; family Pipridae; genus Lepidothrix; species Lepidothrix coronata. The sequence goes on along the minus strand of NW_016690236.1, from coordinate 4,481,137 downwards.
GACATTTTACAATTTATTTATTCCTTTAAGAACATGAAAAGCACAAGTGAATTGAAACTAAAGTGCAACTTGTATGTTGCACATGCAAGGGTTGTGGGGTTTTGATTCTTTTTTTGTTTGGTTTTTTTTTGACATTAGCCTTGACACTTGCATTAGTCTTTTAGTATTACAAAAAAAAAAAAAAAGGGGCTATCGTGCACAATCATAATGCTTTGCAGTAAAGACAGAATGCCAAATTAAATTTTTATAGAAACCAACTATTTGTATATCCATTAATGAGGGGTATAACTGTAGGTAAGAAAATATTTATTAAATAGACATTTGCATATCATAATCTGAAATTGGAAGGATTCAGGGTAAAAATCATAACCCTGTGATGACTAGACAAGTCCACTGTGATGAGGCACATCTAACATCAAGTCAGCAAGGTGACGTTAGGATCAGTAAAACAAAGTAAAGGTCTAGGTACAGTCCTCCAACACATCTTAGGAAAAGAGCAAGGGTCTGAGCTCACAGCTCTGTCTTAGAACACAGCTGTTTCACACTGCCTAATGAAAACCAGCTGTGCCAGCTCATGGGCAGCTGTACTCATGTTGGAGCTGGACACAGTCTGGCCCTGGACCTCAAGGAATGTGAGGATGGTTTAGACCCTGGAGGAGAACTCGGCATCCTGACAACAGCTCCAACAGTACTACAGTATTTCTAATGCCTCCTATTTTTTTCACATCTTCTTTACTTTAGGTCACAAAATCATTGAGAAACATTGCAGCAAAAGTCTCAATGCCTTAGCTAAGCATCGCCATGGTAAGCATGATCTTAGTTTCTAAAACTGATTATCGATTTTGGTGTTTCAAGTTGAAATAACACAGACCAAATTTTCAGGAAGCAGTCTGTAGGAGTTCTGCACTGCAAATCAGTTTACAAAGCTGTAATTTTTTACTGGTAGCAACCTTTCCTTGACTCTTGGTCATTGTAACTCAGAAATACAGCAAAACCTTTACTTGAATTCTTTCAACTGGACCGTTATGGTCACTTACCACTGAATCAGGAAATGTGTTTTGAAATGTGTTTTATTTGTTCACACAATCCCTCAGAACAAGATGGGATATTTAAGAATACAACCTAAAGCATATAATTCAAAGCAACTTAATGATATTTATTAATATTCTATGCCTTCTTTTCAATGGTAGGACACAGCTCTAAGCAGATTTCATTCATTTAAAAAATAATTTTCTACTTCTTTTAAGAAGTTGGATAAACTCTGCAAAGCATGCCAATTGGCAGGCACAGATGCCCACAATTTACACACTGATATTTATAAAGCATTTCAAAATCAGTCACAGAAAACCTGCAAAAAACCAACCAACCAAAAAAAACCCAAAAAACCCAAGCAAACTGACAAAACACATTTAATTTTAATTCATGATTAGTGATATTTTATAAATAACATAAAAGAAAGTTTTGTTTCACCTGCAGATTAAATATAGCAAAGGAGAGTATACTCTTACAATATAGATACAAAAGAAAAAATTAGAAGGCACTCAAAAACAACTAGAAGAAACCTCACATTTTATATTATAGTGTTTATTGTTATTATTTCTAACAACCCTAAATGTTTAATTTCAGTAACACAGTATATTTTGTTTGTGATATGCAGTTTCCACATTCACAAACACAACATGGAAGTATGTGAATGGCTGATGCCATTTTAATCCACCATGAAAGACAAATGTTCTTCCCTAGGCCTCAACATTTGTATCCAAGTTCCTAATTGCTTTTCATGCCCTAACAGTTTTTCGTTTTACTGATGTACTTTCCTGGACTCCTCATCACTCCCCTAGGCCTAAAAATCATTATGGAGTTTTACATATTCTGTCCAAAATACTTCTTTTCCAACTAATTATTTCCCTAACTCATTATTTGAGATGTTTCTACCACTAGAACTGAAATGAAACAGATAAACTTGTAATTTTATCAGTAAATGATAATCACATTTTATAGGTTTGTGTGGGTTTTTTTCAACATGGTATATAGCAGACAGTATATTGCAACATAAAGTTTCAGTAAATATATAGCAATGCGTAGGTATTTATGTATCCTATACATTGGATAAACTGAATTTCTTTATTTTATTGGCAAGAAGAAATAATAACAGAAGTTGTCAATGTTACAGTTTGGCTCTTAAAAAATTCAGGGAACACTTTTTAATATTAATTATACTTAACATTCAGGCATTCTATAATGAAAAAAATTAATATTTTTCTATACTAAAATCAACACTTAATTAAATGTAACAGAAAGTTTATATTTGATCAAACCAAAGGGTCAGAAAAAAACAAAATGCAGCTGTTTGCTCTCACTTATAATTATGTGGATCTGTTTGAATAAACATTTAGGCTCAATGCATAACAGTGTGTTTTACTGAAGGTAAGAAAGTAACCTATAAAAATACTGTGAAGAAAATAAAGAATTTAAAATATAAATTCTCACAAGTATTAAACAAAAGCCAAGGAGATAATTACTCTATGTAGACTATTAGCAAAATACCCAGGAATTATGAGATAGAAAGCCACAGAAACTGTTTACCAAAAAATATGCTTTTGAAAACTATTTATTCCAAATACCATAAACCTACTGGAATTAATATTAGTCTTTTCATTGACATTTACTAATTTTCTTAGAGGTCTCGGATGATCAAAATTTCCTACATACTCTTTTATTATTAGTTCATGTGGGCTTTTCTGGCTTCTGTTTGGTTGATAGTATTTGTAAGCATGAAACACATTCAACGTAAGTACACAGCAGTGGACAAAAATCTACAGGCTAGTACTCCAAATATAACAACTCTTCACTACCACCACCAATCCTCAAAAAATAAAATCACAAAACACAGGCTTGCATTTTCTCTGTGCTGTATTAAGCTCCTCCAATGAAAATAATAAGTTCTCTAAAAGTTTAGTTGACTTCAAAAAAAATTAATCTAGATTCAGATCTATGAAAGTCAGAAACGTTAAGAACTAGACTGTTTCAAGCTCAAATTCCTGGAATTCAGGCTTATATAATACCATGAGAATTATTTACAAACAGAAAATATGATGTGCTTGTAAGTGCACACTGAAAGACTTGCTCAAGCAACTTAATGGAGATTGCATTAGAAACCCTGAACAGATCTGACTGTTTAAGTAGGGTCAACTCCCACACCACATTCCTAAGAGTCTGATCACAGGATAGATTCCACTGTGATTGAAGAATACCAAAGTATTCTCACCTCCTTTTAAGATTGTAAAGTACATGTCATTAGTGAGACATAGCTTGCCCTTAGGATTATCACCAGTCAAATAATAAAGAAATAAATAACTTTGGATGATGCTAAATGTATAGAAGTGAAAGATTGTACACAGTACACAACATAATAGTTTTGAAATTTAGCAGCCTGTAATTTGACAATACATCATTTATACGTTGCTTTTATTCTGCAAAGGCTAAAGACAAATAGAGATGTGTTTTACAGAGATGTGTTTTGGGTGCATTAAGTCTCCTTCATAGACAGCAGAATGAGTATTCTGGGGTTTTTCACTTAATTTTGTATTACCTAAAGTGCCAGTTTTGCTGAAGATTGATGTCTTGGTAGGCTTCAAGATCACACTGGTAAACTTCAATTCTATTGGATTTTTTTTTTTGTTTTGAACAACAGTAAGAAGTATACTTTTGCTACTGAGTAGTATATTTCTGAGCGGTGTAAAATTTCAGCTAGATTTCTGAAACATATGAAATATAACTTGTGTAGCAGTCATTAGCTTTTGCCACATTAGTAACACTATAAGGTTAAGGCAAGAACCCGACTGTTAAGTGTTCCTCTCTCCTATGGATTTTATTGCATAGGAATGGAGATGGAGTTTTCAGATTAAATGGGTTTGGAGTCTGCAGTTTGATACAGTTATCAGTGTTACAGAACTGTACTAAAACCTTGGCAACTGCAGTAATATTAAGCATGAGAAGGTGAAGAAAGACCTTTGTGTTTCATCTCCTACCGCAGTGTGTGTCCCCTTGCCTCATTTCCAGGTCACTGTCTCTGTCCTGTCTTGATCATTATGTTTAGCTATTATAAAACCTTAACATGCAAAAGGTTAGGAAGGTTTCAGTGCCATTACAGAGGCTCTGGAATAATTCCACCTACTAAAATAAACAGATCAGAAAGTTTTAAAATCTTTGTGGACATATTTTCAGCCAAGAAATTTTTTATGATGAGGACTGTGAAACATTGGAATGGGTTGCCCAGAAAGGTGATAGATGGTCCATCCCTGGAAACATTCCAGGTCAGGTTGAACAGGGCTCTGAGTGGCCTGATGCATTTGAAGAAGGCCCTGCTCATTGCAAGGGGAGTTCGACTAGATGACCTTTAAAGGTCCCTTCCAACACAAACCATTCTATGAGTCTGTATTTCAGGAACTGCTTGTTTCAATAGTCCCAGTTTGAAAAACTTCCCTTACTGTGCAGAAATGCAACAAAAAGCATTTCAGTAAATCTGGAAAAGCATAAAGATTTTTAGAAAATTCAGAATCCTCCATTCAATAGAAATAGATTCTTAAATACAGTACATCAGGTGCTTCACTACACTGTTTTATTGATTGAACATTAGTATGCAATACTAATTTTAAACATTTTTGAACTGTAATGGACCCCAGTGGCTTCCAGAAATTTACAAAATTAATTTATTTTATTGGGTGCATCATTCCATTATGGTCTTATATAGAGGTGAATGCATATTTTGCTCTGTAAGTGTACCAAAGTTGTGTATTAAGAACAGTAAGTGTCATGCCTCAAAAATGCATTTCAAATTTTAGCTCTGATAGAAGCAAATTACCTTAACAAATTTGGATCACTATTACACAGTCAATAACTGTCATTTCAAGAATCATTAGTGTTTTAAAAACTTTTCTCTCCTCCCTCCTTCCCCCCCTACTAAACAACCCTATTTAAATCATTTGGGAAGACATTGTACACTATAAAATATCACCTGACTCAGTCCTCATAATTTACTTGAGAAAAAATTCAAGTTACTACCCCTTCAAGAAATACCATTCTTGAAGAATATACAGTTCTACAAAATTCAGAAGTTCTAGTTTAAAAAAAATCACTCTACACCCTACTGTGTCGAAATACATCAGGATATATCAGAATGACATTTTTCTATTTTTTTAAAGCATATTTCTATGCTCAAAAATAACATCACTTTCCATTTTTACCAGTTCTTAGGCATAGTGGGAAAGGAGGGCAGGGAGAGATATAGACCAAATATGAGTCACAACATGTAAGCAACTTACAGTAGTGAATAATTGATCTGGACAGAAATGTAGCACAGCTAGACTTCATTTTTGTACTTCAGAACATGGTAAAACTGAACTTTACTCTCTTTTCCTCCATCTCAATCTTTACTTAAATTCTTCTAGTTCTCCTCTGAAGGAGCTGTAGAATTATCTGCCCCAGACTGGCACAAAGCTGACATTCACTTACAGAGAAAGCACATAATCAAAAATTGGTTGTTATCATATATAAATCTCTATGCACTTACAGCTGTGTTACATACTCTCTAAAAACAAATATTTTACATATGAAAATAAAGGGATGAGACCTATGTTATATAGCCTGAAACAGTACAAGTGTGTTCCTTTACCTGGAAGTTATGTGCAAGTGTGTCAGTGCAAGCAGGATGTGCTACTGAAATTGGTTAACAATGCTCTAACAGTGCAAACACTATTACATATTTGATTCTGTGCTGAATGGGCTGGATTATGGTATCTCTGCAAAATGCCACAGTGAACAAAGATCTTTATACTCTAAGAAAAGATTTTAAAATGTTAACTGATACACAATGAAGCTTCATTCCAAAAGATCATAAGGGATTACTATGGGTCTCATTATTTATCCAGTATTGGGATGTCACATTAATACCTCTAGAGATACATAATAGGGAATAATAAAAGTAATGGACATGGACTGAGTATGACGGTGGCCACTTGCCAGAGAGAAAGCATAGGGCAGTGAAAATACTGGCATGATAACAGTTTTGGTACATGGTATATTTACTGATTCATTATCTCCAATTCTTCAGGTTCCATTGGCCCCAGTGTTACAAACACCCAGGCTCAAATGCATTTTTTTACTCGCCAAAGCCAAAAGACTCGGGGAGAAGAGGTACAGATACTGGCTAAAAGGGCCTTTTTATTTATATGTAACTGCCAGGGAAAAAATGGATTTTTAAAGAACCATGCAGAGAAAATGAATATTCCCTGAAGCATTTAATCAAACATCTTTCAGCTCAATTTGTGCATTTCAGGCTGTTTATATTTTTTACAGTGCACCTTTTCTCTTGCTTTGTGCAATATCATATATTATTTAAAATATGACGACAAGTACTAATGCAAATATACTATGTAAATTATATTCTTATACTTCCTATATATTAACTGTGTCAAAAATATCTTAAATTTATAAACAAATAATAAAAGCAACTAGTGATAGAACTGGTTTCTGAACTTCAGCAGAGGAGGGCTCAATTAAAGTCTTAAGAAACCATTTTCTATTCAAAATCAGCCTTTTGAACATGTGATAATTTGAGATTCAATCACAATTATCATTCCATTCTGGAATTCACTTCATCCTTCCAAATCCAGTATCCAAAAATAGAAAAAAAATATAAAATCTAACACAGAGTTCTGAAGAAAGTGTCTTGAGCTTCAGTCAGAGTTACATTCTATTTACTTATTTTCCAGAAGTGTAAAGAGACAGTGTTCACGTACAGCAACGCTAGCAGAGTGTTGTTGTCCATTTTGAAGATGAAGTACTACAATGTAACTTTGACAGGGAAATTAAGTGGTGAATATCAGGTTTCCTCCATTAATACTAACTGCTGGCAAATATTCAATAATAAATTACAGCATGTATTTGAAATTTCTGTAAGTTCTCTTATTAAAAAACTACCTTTGCATCAAATCCCTTTACTCAGCTTAAAAAGTCTCCATGAGGATGTTTGCTGAGAGGAATACTCCCATTAACAGACTTCAGATGGTGACTGCTCATCTTGAGATGAGACATATCCCATTTCAAAGATCCCAGTCAAAATTAGAAACACTGTTACAGTCATTTGTGTGAAAAAACCTTATGTCTCTTCCTTAATTAGCTACCACTTTAATTCTTCTCACTTTTCAAAAAAGTTTAAATCGTCTTTTTTAAAAAAATAAAAGCAATCATAATCCTAGTTATCTCACATATTAATAATCCATCTATGTCTCCTACCTAACATTATTAAGTTTTATAGTTACTATAGAGAGGACTTCTTTATTCTGGTCCTCAGCTACTTACGATTTGACTTCTGTCCCATGTATTTTATTGAAAATATTCTATTCACCATCTTCAGTGATCTATTTATTATGAACTCTTAAAAAATCCATTACTCCATCTCAGTATGTCTGTAGTATTAGATTACTTCAAATATACTGACAGACTTTTACTGGAAATGTAGTCCTCTTTCAAGTCTCCTAAAACTCTCTAATCTGCTCTTTGTTGTTCTCTATTTGATTATGGTTATCCCTTCAATGTCCCCACCAAATTCTCTAGTGCAACTAAGAAAATTCATTTTCATAATCAACCCACATTTCCATTTACTGATAAGGTAAGTCACACCTTGCATTGGCTAGTTATTCCTGCCTTCCAGGCTGTCCTTTCCATTTGAATTTCCACAAGCTAACAAAAACTGTTCCATTTTTCCCATTTAAAATTCTCCTTAAAGTAGGCACAAATTCCAACTGATGTAGCTATACAGCTTTGGGCCTATACCAGGTTCACAGCCAACAACCTAAGAGCCTTTACAAATGGGCTTGCACCTGTCTGAACTAGTTCCTACGAACATTTCAAGTTTTCATTAAAAGATGACAGAAAAATGAGTTTCTAGAAACTTGATTCACTACTAGAAAACTGTAAACTATTTAGATGAGTTTGGAAATATTACAAATCTCAGACCTTCTTCGAAGTCTTACTTGTAGCCCCATGTAAAGCTTGCAAATAGGAAAAGACTGGAAATTCTACCAGTCTTTGTGGCTTTTCCATCAAGAGTTTCTCAAACTCTTCTGCAAACTTTTTCTTCAAATGAAGTTTCAAGCACATTTCTTGTTAAAAACTACAGTCATTTTCAAGCTGCCTATATGGATATAATTGCGTGGAGTTTATATTATATTATGCATCTGTAAACAAACACTTTAAACTAAAAATGTAATGTGATTAATAATCACTGGCAAAATGCAAAGATATTTTTACTTTATGTTTTTACTTTATCATCCTAATTAATGTAAAGTTACACAACAAGCAGCACATATTGACTTGACAGATTACTCTTTCATGAAATGATACAACAAATTTTAACTGATCTTTCATTTACCTGTATGAAAAAAAAACTTCTTTCCCCAGATGTGACAGCAATTTACATATTATGATTGTGCTTAATATCCTGAAAGCTGCCTCAATGTTCCATAAACCTTACCATGTGGAAACTTAGCAAATATACTAGTTTTTAAACCAAGAAACATGATTCCTATAAACCTTACAGATAATTTCCCTACTTTTCATGAGCATTCCCTATATCTTCTCTGGTATAGGTTTCTGTTTCAAAGCTTTCTACCATTAAAAGTGTTAAGCTTTTGATTCTGGTTTGGATGTCACTCCTTCCTTCAAAAAATTCTGAAGTGCATAATTACAACTCAGAAATAATTTTTTTTTTTTTTTTTTAGTTTCAAATAGTCAGGCACCATTACATCTTTTCCCCTATCTTTGGAAAACATGTTAAATATACTGAGAGCAAAAACAGAGTTCTAAACATAGTAACTGAAGGGAAAAAAAAATCACCATGTTCAACAATTATATGAAGACGATTGTATTTTCATATATTTATTATGCTGCAGTGCAAATCTCCTGGAAATTACTAATAAACTTTCAGAGATAAAGGTTGCAGGTCAGTGAAATAAATGAAAACTGAAGCAGAAGAAGGACTTCTCCATCTCTGAAAATCTAAGACTATGGAACACTGCTCGATGTATTTAACTATAGGATGGCTGCATATCAACATGGATGCCTGAAGAAAACAAACCTTCTTGAATGGAAGGAAAAAATATCCCAACTTCTTTGTAACTGCAGAACAGGAGACTACATGAAGAATTAGGACATGCAAAAGGGAACTTGCTTGTTAGTCCATGGATCTAGATTACAGAAATAATTTATTACATATACTGTTGCTCAGAAATACCATCCTTTCCTTTTACTTTTCATGATTTCATTACAGTTGAAACTTTTGCCTTTAATTCATTATTTGGAGTTGCAAAACAAAAAATAAGGACACTTTATTGGAACCAAAGATGCAGAAAATTCTGACAGGGTGTAATATTTTCCAGCAGTGTGGATATACACACTCTTACAGCTTCCAGGACTATGTACCTGGCTCTATAGAAATGCTAGTTAACTCCAGTAGTGTAACCACTCACATCTGCAAAGAAGTCCAGTCAGAACTTCACACAGATTTTAATGCTTTCTTCATTATTTCCAGGGTAAGAATGGCATTTTAATTGAAAAGAAGACAATTTTAAGGGATGGACTGCAGATCAGTCAAAGAAACTACCATCAACCAGCTTAAAGATGAGTCCTGAGCAGGATTTTCTATTCTTATAACAGAGCCATAAATTTAGTAATGAAAACAAAAAATTACACATCTTAATTTAATAATGAAACAGTAACTGAAATTTTCACTTGTCTTTCAATTCTTAATAGAGCCTGCCTAGAATAGTTTAAGCATATTTAAGAAATCCCAAAAAAGAGAGAATGTTTTAACTCAAAATTTTATAATTTTTGTCTCAATTCATATTAATGGAAAATAGGCAGCCTAGTCTATTTACAAAAACCCAATTTGTGTAGTAATTACATTGAAATGAAGATGGACTTAACTAAATTCAAACCGTAAATCACTTATAAGAGAGTAGTAATTTTATTCACTGTTAACTATATAGTCATAACTATGCAGCAGAGGATTCAAAATTGCTTTCGTCTTTAAACAAAATGTCCTTCGAAATCAAACGCACCTTCTAAAGACATAGTCACTTCACTGAGAAAGCATTACAACCTTGGCACTTGCACCCAAGAGACTGCTGTCAGTCTGCAGTCTGATATCACTACAGAATTACAGTTTACAGTACATTATCAATGCCTGCTATGTCCTCTGAGAAAGTAAATTCTGCTGGCTGAATTTGGTGGTTTCACTCGCCCCCCATCCCCCGGGGGTTGGACGTGGTTGGTCCCAGGTGAGTTTCCAATGCAGGGCCAATCAAAGTTGCATTTTGCCCCCATGAAATTAGCATATTACAACAGCCGGGAGGAAGTTGTTGGCAGAGAGAGAATTCAGAGCTGTGAGGTGAGAGAGAGGAGAGAGAGAGGCAGGCCCTCTTTCCCCCCAGCTGGGCTGCAGGGGGCCTGGAACAATATTAAAACTGGACCAGGTGCTGTGGCCAAAGGCTAGGGAGTTTTCCCCCCGCCACTGTCCTGGAGAGGCAGTGGCACGGGCTTGAGAGGGCAGCCAGGGGGTTGGAGACAGCCCCACCAGCATGCACGGCATCAGAGCCGAGCCAGAGATGGGCAGAAGGGTGGCCCAGAGCGGGAGAAGCAGCTGCAATCGTGAAGCAGAGCTGGAAGAATTCCAGGCAGAGGAGAGGAAAACTTCAAGCATTCTCGCTTCCACCTCCCCCATGATGGCAGGGGAGGGAGCGACCTGGAGCTGAGACTGAGCAACACGGAGACAGGACGAGGGGCTCGGAGGTGCTCTACTCAAGGTTTGGGCAGGGGCAGCCGAAAACCAGATGAGGAATGCAGAGGGGGGAATGATCCCCCTACCACGTGAAGTCGAGATGAAGCTGCATCTGAGACAGAGAAGCCAAACCAAGCAGGCTTTTTCTGGGTAAGGACTTTTGGTGAAAACTATTTGGGGTATAAAAGACTGAGCAAAAACCCAGAAACCCTGCAGCCTGGAGAGGAAGAGTGGACATCTCACTCTCTGGGAAGCACCTTCATGAAACAGGGAGAAAGGACTCAGAAGCTGACCCTCTGTAACTCGTGATGCAGACCTGATGGAGCAAGTGTTCCCTTGCAGCTCAGGAGGAGACCTCGGCAGAGGCCAAACAGCTGGTAGGGGTGTAGGAGACCCCTTCCTTGATACCCCAATGAGAGAGAGATTTTAGCTGTCATCCTGAAGGTTCCTCTTCTGGATTGATTTGGGAGGAACCCAGGGGTGGTAGAGATCGTATCAATACTGTGTATTTATTTGCTTTTTAGTTTCTACATTTTGTATTCTGCTAGTAATAAATTTTGATATAATGCTCCCATGCTGATTTGTGCCTGTCTGAGAACTACTCTTTCACATTGAGGCAAATTGTGGGGGAGATTGGAAATTGGATTTTTGGGAGCTGTGAAACCACCACACTGAACTTTCCAATTTACTACCAAAGGCAGAAGAACAAAGCTTCCAAAACTATATAGCACGTATTTTTTAAAAATTCTCTAGAGACAAGATTACTATTTATTAGCAACATTTTCTTGTATTACAGAGTGAATACTAAGCAAAGTTTGTTTGTGTAAAATTAATAGGCAAAGAATCTCAACCACTAAGAAATATATCAAAATTATAGACGATACATTCAAGACAAAACAGGTATAAAAACAAAGCTGTCCAAAAGTAATTCAGACTTCAGAGCTAAGAAAAAAAAACAACAAACAAAAGTCGTCCTAGCAGGACTATATACTAAATATTATATCAACATTTAATCTAGACAACATGAAGAGGTTTCATTACTGCTGAAATTTCCTTTACCACCCCAAAACACCACACTTGACCCTTCTCTAATCCTGTCACGATTAATTAAATATAGCTATATTTATGAGTTTAAAGTGCTTTATTCACATCTGAAAAGAATCCCATCCTTGATATTAGAAAGATGAATAGGAGGAACTTTTCTTCTCTGTCATTTTGTTTTAAGCCTTAATCATAAAAGATTTGCAAGACAGTAAACCACAAAAAAACCAAAAATGTATTTGGTCATCACCCGACATTTTGAGTGGGGGAAAAGGGTATTTGATATGTTTTTTTTGATGAATGACTGTTGTAACCAGAATCTCTAGTCATAATTAAGTTCCACCTTTCCTTCCTATTTCCTGAATTTAGTAAAACAATGGAGGTGGGTGGCAAAATGAGGTGTTGGAAAGGTGAACAAATCGGGAGGGCATAGGAAAAAAGTGGGATTGGTACATAATGATTAGTATGCCATCTGCTCATCAAGTCTGGCTTTGCCTACAAGCAGCAAACAGACCTTACTCCCAGTTGATTAAGGATTAAGTATTTTGCTTTCTAGAGTAGCCTTTTGAAAAACATTTAGCTTTTCCAGTTGCTTCTTCTGTTACATATTTTTGCATTCTTCAGTTTTCTTTTTTTACATAGCACTGACCTTTCATAGGATTTGAATCTTGATTTTTTTTTTATCAGACAGTTCTACGATGAATACTTGCAAGAGTGATGTCAATTCACAACTCAAACATCTCTCTTTGGATCAAAAACTGAAAACATTAGGCATCTCCCATTCTTTTCTGCAGAACAAAGATCTACAAAAGACTGATCAAATTTGTCACCTGTCTTTCTCCTTGAAGGAAAAAAGTTTTACTCCTGCAAGGAGTGAAAAAAAAATTCAAAAACTTCAGTAGGCTTCCTAAGCCCTTTTATTATACAAAAATATCCATCATTTGTCATAAGTGTCATCTCTTTTTTAATGGATAAACTGGTATTCTTCTTCCTACTCAGTTACCTTGTTAAAAAAATAAATAAATGAAAAATAGGCAAATACTCTTCTATAAAAAAAATATTTTCCCAAGTTCCCAGGAAACTTATAAAGGCATTCCAGACACTTTATTTCTTCCTACAAAGAAAACAGTAACACAATATGCATTTGTGTTTTCAGCAGAAAATAATCTGGAGGGGAAAAGAAACACCATGGCAGCAAAAACTGGCAACTGCTGATTGATCTTTTTGCCTGAATGCATGAAAAATAATCCAAGATGTCTGGATCGACATTATTTAATGAACAGACAGTATTTCCTCTGTTTTTCCTAACTTCATTGTCATTTCTTTGAGCAAGCCAACCCTGGTAAAGGAAGAGGAAGGAAGTGCCATTTTCTGCACATAGGATGGGCAACCCTGGATATATGTACAGACTGGGGAATGAAATGATGAAAAGCAGTGCTGGGAAAGGGACCTGGGGGTCCTGGTTGATGGCAAGTTGAATATGAGTCAGCAGTGCCCTGGCAGCCAGGAGGGCCAACCCTGTCCAGGGGGGCATCAGGCAAAGCATCGCCAGCTGTGTGAGGGAGGGGATTGTCCCTCTCTGCTCTGCACTGGGGCAGCCTCACCTTGAATATTGTGTGCAGTTTTGGGCACCACAATATAAGAAAGATATTAAGCTCTTAGAGAGTGTCCAAAGGAGGGCAATGAAGATGGTGAAGGACTTTGAGGGGAAGCTGTATGAGGAGTGGCTGAGGTCACTTGGTCTGTTCAGCCTGGAGAAGAGGAGATTGAGGGGAAACCTCACTGCAGTCTACAACTTCCTCATGAGGTGAAGAGGAGAGGCAGGCACTGATCTCTTCTCTGTAGTGACCTGTGACAGGACCCGAGGGAATGGCCTGAAATTGAGTCAGAGAAGGTTTAGGTTGGATATTAGAGAAAGGTTCTTCACCCAGAGATTGGTTAATGGGTAATGGAACAGGCTTCTCAGTGAACTAGTCACAGCATCAAGCCTGACAGAGTTTGGGCAATGCTCTCAGGCATATGGTGTGACTCTTGGGGATGGTCCTGTGCAGGGCCAGCAGCTGGACTTGATGTTCCTTGTGGGTCCCTTCCAACTCAACATATTCTATGATTCTGTGAAAATAGTTAATCTATAAGATACCAGCATATTATTCACTGTGACTGTCATTTAGTTTACCACAAACATCCTACAGTTAAGCAGTCTGCTGTAACTTTAATATAAATAGATCAAAATAGTCCAGCCTTGCTCCATATCAAGTCCATTATGTAACTGTATGACATTTTCTATCTTCTTATTTTAATAATAATTTGTGGGAGCACAATAAATATGAGAAAAACAACTACTAAATTAGGCCAGCTTCAAGGAAGTTATGAATTCTCCTGTGGACTTTAGTGGGACTAGAATTTTGCCCATACAATTGTTCATTTTTCCTGAAATCCTGGCACACGACATTAGCTGCGGGAATAACAAAAAAAGGTCTTAGCTGCTATTAATGACTAAACTGATATACCACATCACTACAGACATATCTTTGGCAATTTCTGAGTTAGCCAAACATAAGCACTGTTAGCACATGCCAAAGTTTCAATTGATTTTTTTCAGTGTAGGCTACCAGACATCTGAGCAGTTTAAATGGACTATAAGTTTTCGAGTTATCAGAGAACTTCCTCGTGTAAGAGTAAGGTAATAATCAAACAGCTTTGGGACAAGTGTCTGATTATTCTATAATTATTCACATTGTGCTTTTACCTATGATGCAAGAAGCCACCGCTATATTCAGTGGGACAAACTGCAGACACTAAGTCCTAACGAGAGTTCTACATGGCTGATTGATCAAGCAATAATTCCAGAGACAGTTATCTGGAAGCATCAAATCCGCAGTTCTCATGAATTGTTATATTCGCTGATTTATTTAGTGTTTTCTTCCGTATTGTTGCTAAGTTTTTCCTTGAAATTATTTATGTAACTTCCTTATATTTAAATACAGAACTATGCAGAAGCTCACTATATTTTTCATTTCAAGCCCTGGGATGTTATAGATAGAGAATAACTATGTTACTCTTCATAGAATGCAGTGTTTCAATCAAGTTGTAAGTAGCCCTTAAGATCTGCCTGCCAGTGAAGCGTGCTCCTGATGTATTTATAGAATTCCTCCTGTTTGCTTAAAAAAGTAAAAGGGACAACAACCATCCACAAAAAAAAAGAAAACTGCAGTTCTCCTAATTTCTACATTTTAAAGGAAAAGATAATCAAGCAGATAAGCCTTTCAGAATTCCAACTAAAATCAACAAAATTACTGATGCAAGTCACGTGTACCTTTGCCAAGCTGTGTTCTTATTTTGTATTCCAAACAGTATGGTTTAAACAAAATTTCAATTAATTTTCATCTCTAAATAAATCAATGCATGTTCATGCTTAATTGTGTCAAATCCCTTTCTCTTTTTGTATGATACTTCCTTCTTGAGAAACATAAAATTTATATCTTCAGAAGGACATTTTCAAACTCTTCTCTGGGGCTTCAGGCTTATTTGTTTTTAAAAAAATACTTTTCATGCATAATTAACTTTTTTGGTATTTTACCCAAAATAAGCGACTCTTCCTATAAACCACCTTCCTCTACAAGTAATGACAATGCCGCTAAACTGCCTACCTTTTAATAACTAGCTGAGATATTAATTTGGATCCCAGCACAGCTGAACAATTACCTCTGTTGTTTAAAAATAGTTTTTTCTTTTTAATTGCTAAGTCAATCAGGACTGCATGAGCAACCTATCTTCTTCATACTTTCTTCCAATGACCCTAATATGCAGCTCTGACAAAAATATGACATCTGGGTTCCTGAAGACACAGAAAAGGAGCAATTGAGAGACATTAATGCAGTCCATACTGATTACAATATCTCAGGAAACAGTCATTCCAGTTTCTCACTGCAATGGATTAAGTGTGCACCCTCAGGATGTTTCTGTCAGAAAGAAATTATAGTATCTTCCTCCTGAACTTGGCCAGCCCAGGTGCATGGTATTAGGCAAAAGACATTGGATCACTCCACTCTGCTTTACAGATTTGCGACAATAAATTGCAGGAGGCAGCAGAAGAAAACTGACTTCTGATAGAAGTACATACAGTGAGTTTTTCATAGGAATCACTCAAATTGGCTTTATGCAAGGATCAGTTGGTGCCCACTGATTATAAGATCATGAAGTATATAACTTGTTACTGACTGAAAGGTCTCAGTGGTAGAATTTATGAACAGGCTGGCAGAAGCGTATGGCAGAACTTTACAAGTTTTCACTGCTTGCAGAAATTATTAAAATATTTTAGGAATAATTACATACAAACACAAACATGCATATACAATGCGTATATGCAAGCATTACAGAAACTTTGGATAGTTGGAATACCACTACATAGTGGAGTCATAACTAATTTTTTTTACTAGATCACCTGAAACTGCTACACTAGGCAGTAAGATTTACATGGCTAGTAAATATTTAAGGCTTTCTTAATATAAGATGACCTAGAATGTTTACATAAGAAATAAAGAGCAGATCCATGAATAACTTCAGTCAATCACTTAGTAACAATTTCAGAGGAAAGAAATTAAAGGGCCATACTTCCTCATATAATACATCTAGACACTATCATGCATAATTACATGCAAAGTTAACCTATTGTCCTGGTGTCAGCCAAGGACAGGGCTAATTTGCAGTAGGTTGTCATTCTGTAAACCTCACATCACCACTGGGGGGCAGAAGTAAGGGATTCTCACTTCCAAGAAGAAGAGGTGTGGCTTGCCATGAGGAGAAAGGTGGCACACAGAGGGTCTGTCTGCCATTGTTTTGCATTGTCCTGTCAGTGAGAATTTTGCATGTAAATCACCCTCTCTTTTGTACACTGTTGTTATTAGTATTGTTGCTGTTACTATTCGTTTTCTTATCTCATTGCTGTTTCCAGTAAATTGTTCTTATCTCAGCCCATAAACTCTGCCTTTCCTGTCTCCCACTGAGAGGGGAGGGGAACAGTTTGTGTTTTTCTTTTAGTGGGAGTACTAAATTTGGGAGAGCCATTCCTAAACTGTGACAAGCATTCCAGAAACTTGCATAAATCACACTTTCACTAATTTTCCAGAGTCTGAAAACAATGAAAAGCCAGTTTCCCAATTCAGAAGAACCACTCATCAAAAGAAATAAAGACCACATAAAAGAAAATTGGCTTATCATCTGAATACCCAAAAGATAAATGTACTCCTCTATAGAAGATTCTGAATAATTCTAGAGAATTTCAAAGCCACTTTTTGTTTGTTTCATTGGTGCATTCATCTTGAATTCCTTGAGGAGACACATACTATTCCTTTTCCAAAAAAAAAAAAAAGACAAACAGCTCATCAGGCCTACTTTGATTCTTCAGGTGTGCACAATAGTTGCACATTGCTTGGACCTCAAAAGTTAGTCCAGGTTTATTCTCAAAGTATACAACATAAATCTATAACAGTTTTAGTACATTTGAAATTTAGGATTCCAAAGTAAAAATTTGATGATGTGCTGGGGCAGAATAACCTTCATATTCACACAGAGTTTGTTTGAATGTAATCTAGTAATTTCATCTGCTTCTAAGAGAAAATCTAGGCACCATTACCAAGATTTTTCTAAAGCCCACTGTAGACCAACAATGTTGATACACACCACACAGAGCATAGCATGCACCATCCTAGACAGACAGCACAACATATAATCCTGACAGTCTCTGCAGTGCTTTCACCTTTGAACACCCTCACATACTTTTTCACAAAAACAAATTAATAAATCCAAATAAAACTCCCCCAAAAACCAGACAACCCACTCACAAAAGCACACCTCAGAGCTACTAAGAACAAACCCTGTCCCCCACCAAAACCCATGTTTTTCCTGTGTCACACAATGTCAGTACCTATCAATCTTCTTGAGGACCTTATTCCTTCCTTAAAAGTATTCCACAGTGTAAACACTAGTCTTTACAGCTACACAAAATACATTCCTTATAAACTGAGAGTTACCCATCAGTCCTGAACCAAAATTATGTACACTGAGTCTGACACGCAACATGCAGTTGCTTAACTCTTCCACCTACAGGATAAAATAAATATATACAGTTTCCTCTATGGATAAGAAAATAGCTGATTATAAGCCTATGTTCTGTTTCCACTTCCTGTTCTGCACCTGGTACTTTATCTGATCAAGATTGTCTCCTTTTGCCCCAGCCCTCTATATACTCATAAATAAAGAGTATCCAAATAATGACAGTGTGTATACTATAGGATACTGAGTGTGAATTACTGAACAGCAAACAAAACAATACTCTAGCAAATCAACCACTCTTTAGCATTTTGTCTGTCTTTTTAGAGAAAGAAGGCAAATTCCTAATTCCCTTTAGGCAGAAATATGGAAGGAACACCTTAGGCTGTAGTAAGACTATACTCTTGAATACTAGACAAGATGGTGTTGGAAGGTGCCTCTGGAGATCATCTGGTCCAACTTTTTATAGAACACAGGACTTTAGGTTATCTAGAGTCCTGTCAAGCTCAGAGCTGAGGCTTGAATTTTATTTTCAGTGAAGGGGATCCCACCAATCTGGGCATCTATTTCCAAGTTTGTTCTCATGGTCTTGCATCCAAAAAGAATTTTTCCTGAAGCACCAGGGCCTGTTGCCTTGTCCTATCACTTTACATTGTAATGAGGAGAGAGCCTGCATTTTCCTTATAATTACCTTTTAGGTATCAGAAGACTGTCTAGCTCCCCTTTGTTGGGATCTTGAATCTATTGTCTAGGCTGGGGAAAAAAAAAAACTAATCTAGCAACTTTCTGAAAAATGTTACATCTTCACGTCTGTTAAACAATGGCATGTTCCAGCCTTGTCTCATTCTATATGCCTGAGTCAGAACTAGTACATTTTTGGAAAACTCCCCAAGCAGTAAATTTATAGCAAACTCCCCCTACCAAAAAAATCTTTGAGAGCTAGTGGAGCCAGTGGTATCTAGCAAGGTTTTTCTTCTCTTTTTCAGTATTCATAACTTTTTAACATCACCTGCTCCCTAAGGACAGTGTGCTGCTCTAGTACACCTGTATTGGCAAGTGGGGCCACCCTTGTAGTACAAATTTGTCTTGAAGTTCTACAATATTCACTCAAACTCACCACTGATGCACAAAATGTAACGTAGGTATACTGTTCTAGAACAATAAAAGGTAACAAGTAAAAGTGCAGTCCTTTCTTCGTTTGCCCCCAGCCTGTAATTTCCTTAAGCTCCAGTAAACTGTAGACCTCTGTACTGAGTAACATCTCAAACTGATGACAGACATCAAGTATTTGCAATATACCAATTTACAGAGGTAGTTTTAGCGGCTTGCATTCAAACAGTAACATATGCACAAACCAAAACTGTTGTAGATTCTGCCAGTAACTTGGAAATCCACAAAAAATGCTGTTAGGATACTCAGACAAAGTGAAAAAACAGGTTGAGGCTTAAATGCCATGTCATAATCCTGACCTAACATATACTGACTTTTCAGAAAAAAAATTTACCCATGTTTAGGAGAGTATGATTTCCAGTAACATAACTTTACGTATTTCAAGTGCAAAATGTCAATTACGTAATTGTTATCAGCAGTGACACACAGTATTTCTGTGTAGTAATATACTATTAAATTTAGGCATTTGAATGATAGACATGTAACAGATATTGTAAAATAATTGCCATATGCAAGTGAAACAACAAACTTGCTTGCTCTAGATCCTCACACCCTCAGTGTTATTCACTAAAAATACTGCCATACTATGTACAAATTTATGTCAAAGATAAACCTAATAATATAACAGTTGATTTTTTATTCACACACACACTCTGGCTATTCCAAAGTAAGCACCTAAAAATATATATCAGAATTTCCCATAATTGTAGGTTTGTTACTTGGATTCTGCTCTAAAACAGACTCAATGTTTTCCTCCCATAATATATCAAAATGGTCCCTTTCCAAGCTAACTTGTGAAAGAGGCAGAAGTACCCTGGGACCACTTTTGAAATGCTACTGAAAAAGCCACCCTTCAGACAAAGAACAGCGGGGAGCTTTTGTCTCATTGATATCCAGGACACTTCATAGTTGATCCTTATATTGGCAATAATCAGTATCTCTTTAGTTCTTATTTATAATTTGTGAAACGTAGATATTACCTCTACTAAACTGGCTGGCACACTTCCAGTGTGCCATTTTAAGGCTCCCTGCATTGCAGGATATTTTTACCTCCACTTAACTAAACCCTTCTGCAAAGAGTAATGTTCATGTAAGAAAAGGGCTTAATCTGAAACACTAAGAGGAAACCCTTTTTTAGACTTCCAAACTTGATTCTTTAAAATTGTTTACCACTGTCCTTATGTATACTTATTACTCTGGTTATAGGATAATGATGCCTTAGAAGCCTTTAATACCTACTCCCTACAAAAAGTAAGTCATCATTTTACTTTACACGCATTCATCCATAGTAAGGGAGATGAATTTTATGAAGACTATGCTCATTCATCTTAAAAGCATAGTTCTTTACTATTATAAAGAGAAATAAACAATACTTAGCTTTTTTGTTATGGCTTATAAACTGAACCTCCTTCGTGTTTTGGTAATTAGGAAAAATTATCTTGCTTTATATTTGAAGCTTAAGCACACACAGATGTAATAGAGTAAATGATCATATCAAAGTGGGTAAGATACTCCACTATATGTGCCATGACTGAGAACTGACTGGAGATATATTTTTACCCCCACATATCATTTTAGAAATACAGAAGCAATTTACTACTCACTATGTGAGTATGGGGGACACACATTACCACCATGGAGTTTAGATTCACAGCTTCTTTTCAGTATCTTTTTAAATTACTTGTGTGTATTACTTAGAGCTTTTTGGTAGGACTGCCACTATACAGGCTCCCAATAGTCTTAATTTTCTTCCTTTTTATTAGCAGTTTGCTAAACATTATCATTTGACAATAAAACAGTACAGAAACCCTTCTATGATGTTTTTCCTGGTAAGATATAGTTGTTTGATCTACATGGTTGTTTGAACCCCAGAATTCCCTTCAAGTTCCCTGTCAAAGTTCTCTGCTAGCCAAAATTATAACTGTAACATTCTCTGACACATTAAATAAAAAAATACATTATGTTGTTGTAAAGCATGTAAGAACATTGTGATAATAGAAAATGGCTTATATACGTCACTTATTTCTAAAGCTATCATTCTTCAAGTACAATAGTTGACATTCACTAACAATGCCTAAATGCCAGATCTTTTATATCCAGTTCTGACATTGAATGCCTGTATGTCTACAACCTTAGCAATCAACAGATTTAAAACTTCACTGGGTTGAAACCTGGATTCTAGTTCCTGCTCACAGGATTTATCTGTTGACCCAATAACTATGTAATGGAAAAAAAGCAAAAGCAATTCATTGGTGCATCCAAGGCTTCCTCTCATATTCACGGCATCCCAGAGCAATGTTCTTTGGTTATTTCCCTCTCAAAATTACTTTTTGCACCATAATAAACTAACCTGCTACTTCTGTAGGACACAGGAGTTATTGACTGAAGATGGCAGACTGAGATTGGTGTTCCCACTGTCTGTGCAACCTCAAGCACTATGAGGCGCCTGCAATCACTGTTACTGTCCTTTTAAAGAGAATAAGCACCTCTCACGTAGGCGTCTACCCCTATAAAAAGAACGCTAGATTTCTGGCTACTGAATGAAGAGATACTTCTAATGTACAGCCCTGAGTCAGTCTTCCAAACCCTAAAGAGATGTGAGATTTCAGACAAAATACTGTACACTTGACATTTTCTATTCACCAGCTTACTGTGGCCTCTCAAGGAGCAGTTAGTCTTCTGACCATACCTCAAAAGACAAACAATTTCTCCACGAAGCACAGAGAGCTGAAGTGCTCTAACTAGGCAGACTAGATCAGACTGCTTAATTTCACTGAATTAAAATGCATGCCTGAGCACACTTGGTGTATCCAGAAAAATTCAGACAGTACAAAATAAAGGCAGCTATTGACAAATATACATTTATTAGGAAAGAGAGTCTTCAGCTCATTTGCACACTGGCTTCGGCACAGTATTGAATAAAGAGAGCAAAGTGAGACAGAAAGCAAAGTATCTTGTAAATCAGTATTAAAAGTGACATTATAAAGCAATTAAAGGGTACCTAGTAAACAAGAGACAAAACTATTCAGATTGTAAATCAGATTAAATTAGCTTCCCAAACCTGCATAGTAACACTTTTACCATTAATCCATTGAGAAAGTATCAATGACAGATTGAGAGGACTAAAGAGCCAGTCATTACCTGACAACGCAGATACCAAGAAATTGATGCACGGCATTGCTGGATTTCAACAAAATAACTGGCCAAACCAGGAAAATTCTTCACAATAAAGCATCTTTATATTATAATTGAGCTACAAGGTAAGATATATGTCCATTACATAAAGTGATTATTGACTACCAGAAGCTTTTGATTTAGTAGAAAATTACTTTGTATAAGAGCTCTCCTGAACTCAGTGACAAAGGTTACATTTAGCTCTTTTAACGCACAGTAAAAGGGAATGAGGCTTCTACTGGCCTTTTCTATACCAAATCATCAAAAAATGGAAAGAAAATTAAGTAAGGATAAAATTCTTTCCATAGGTTTTCACATTCTGTCCAAAAGTTAACTTCCCCTCCAAAAAAGAGTGCACTGGAAATAAAATTAGTTGAATTTGAAATTCCCTGACAGCACTTTTCTCACAAGCTACTTTAGAGCATGAAGATTTAATGTTGGTGAAGATGCAAAATTCACTGAAGTAATAAAAAAATGAGTACATTAATTTCTTACCAGTTAACTGTAAAAATAAATCATAAATAAATTATCTCAAGTAAACATACAAAAAATTATATCCTTCACCCATTTAAAAGAATTATAAATTATTTGATTGAAATTTTTACCAACTGCATTACAAGAAATTAAAATATAGAGGATAGATAGGAAACCAGACAGTCACATAATTGGATCTAGAAACTGTCACCTTGAAATTTTACAAAAGTTTTGAATTTAAATCCACTTACAGAACAAACAAATTCCACTTAAAGAATATCTTTAAATCTTTTTCTTTATTTACATTTTAATACCTTCAAAAAATGTGGGGGAAAAAAATTTCAAGATTAAAATAATGAAATTACTGGTCAAGAAGAAAACTAAAAATTTAGCTTCCAGTCCAATGCAGTTTAACATTGAGCATTTTCATAGTGGATTTCTGGTTCAATGTGCTAATACAATATGTACATATAGATAACAACTTTTTTAAAAAAAAAAGCAAATGAGCTTTTTCATTTGTTGAGTTTGATTTGGTTTAATGATAAGATACTACTAGAAGAGAAGGATTACATATCTGGAATAAATGTGTCATTTCTTTTAACTACAGCTGGTTTCATGAAGTCCTGAGAAGGAAACTGAAAAGAACAAAGCATTTGATCATTATGTCAAATGTGAAGAAAAGGATATTTTCAACACAGTTTTT
The DNA here is from genome assembly GCF_001604755.1 of Lepidothrix coronata. NCBI lineage: Eukaryota > Metazoa > Chordata > Aves > Passeriformes > Pipridae > Lepidothrix > Lepidothrix coronata. The sequence continues at coordinate 4,457,684 of NW_016690236.1, read as the reverse complement.
TATCAGCAGTTCTAGTCAAAGTAGGTGTTGTATACACTCAACCTTCAAATTCTGTAAACCCTTGTCATCAATTGGCCAGTCTTCGTGAGCAAAGATTTGGGAAAGGTCATTAACCCTTCGAGCCTGCGCAGTGGATTTTTTAGGTGAGACACAGCGTGCGCTGAACTGAGCCCACCCTTTAATCCTGAGGTTCATCTGCCGGGGCCAAGCAAGCTTGGACAGTGGCAGTGAGGGTCTCAGGGCGTAGGTTTGTTTAGAGTGACCTTCTCTTAGATGGATTGCCTTACAAGGCTGACGAGCTCCATCTGCCTGGGGGGCTGGGAATCGAACCCGGGTCGCAGCGGTGAGAGTCCTGCACCCTAACCACTAGACCACCAGAGGCCCCTTTGTCATCAATTAATTTCTCATTAAAACATACTTGTGTTTAGACATTTTCACAGCAGTGACAATAAAATATTAAATATGGAGGACCTATAGCTGTAATATCTACAACATGCAGTATCTGGTAGCTTTTGTCAGAGTTCTGAGGAACAGAGAGTAAGCTGCAGTAGCAGTATCACAGAAAGCAAAGTACATACAATTTTTACTTTTCAGTGTCACAGTATGTTTGTACTTTCTTGTAAAAATTATTATAATGGAAAAAGACTGATTATTCATTTTGAGGAACTACAGGCATCACACAATATATTAATTCTGCATATTACATTGCATAACCCCCCCCTTTGAACAGTTAGAAGACAGTTAGTAAAGAATTAGCCAGACAGGTTTGGTATTTCACTGAGGATGGCACAAAGATGAAAGCTTTTGTTTTGTAAAAATGAAGTTCATGCTAATGGTTTGAATGCCTAATTCCTGAAATACCTTGCTTATGACATGTGTTTTCCCCCCATTAACAGTATTTCTACTGTGTTTATTGAGGGCTTTTAAACAAAAAGATTTCCTACTGAGATTTAAATTTCTCTTCTGAGTCCCCTCAGTGTGCAGACTTGGCAAACTTTAAACATGAAAGACAAAGACATTCATTCATCATATTAGAGTGTTAGGAAAATCCAGGATAACTTGAGGAGGTTTTTTTGTTTTACTAGAAATGAAACTACTGGAGGTTCAGTGTGCAATATTGTTTTCTACAGCTTACATTTTACTGAGTATGTTTTGTCACTGTAGATACTTTATAAACATGATAGGCATTTCAAAATACTGTCATGTAATAAGTAAGGAGATCTACACTGCAGTGAAAAAATAGAAACAAGGTATTCACTGAAATGTAAATTGACATTAAACTTAGAAGCGGCCTCCCAAAAGTAAGATTGAGATGAATTACCAAGACAGTGATGAAATAGTCTTATTCCTATGTACCCAGTGTGCATCTTTTTCCTGGGTAAGCTGACAAGCTTTTCATGCAGCTAACACTTCTCTTTCACTGGCTTCAAACTGGCTTTCAGGGAAAAAAACCTGAGCAATATGTTTTTTGTGTTATTCTTAGCAAGTGTGACTGCTGAGCACAACTATTAAATAGATCATAATTTGTATACTAATGAAGAAACAATTTTGGTCAATAGACTGTATTTAATCTTAAAAATACTATCTAGTTTCTGTATCTCCAAAGAAGGTTTACTCCTTCTTTGAGAAACATAAGAAAGAAGGGCTGCCACATAGGTTTCACAATGAATCTTTTTTCAGACTTACAGGTTATTCTGAAAAAGGATTGTGTGAGACTCAGATTTGTCTTCTGAAATATCAACTTAAGAGTATTTCTGTGGGGAAGTAAAGAGCAATGAGGCAGTCAGACAAAGGCTCAGAAAAGTATAGCCACTCACAAAGCTCAGGATATAGCACTCAGGGCTGACCACATTGAATTCAATTACAAGTTGTAAACGCAGATAGATACAGTAATAGCAGAAATACAGTCACACCTGAGAAACAGAAGAGACCAAAATAGAAGACCAAGAGGGAAGACTTGCTGGATGGGTGGAGAAAGCCATTGTAGTAAAGAAAAGGAGCAAGAGAGAATTTCTGTAGCAAAAATTTACAATAGCTAGCTGCACACTACTTACGCTATACCAAGAGTTATTAATACATAAATAGCAAATAGGATCCTCAGTGATCTGAAAGCCATGAAATTCCCCATAACAAATAGATGGGAGAATGGTGCATGGATGAATGAAAGAAAAAAAAAAGGCAATGGAAAAATTGGTAAGCTTAAAGTTTAACTACATTTTCTAAAGTTCCAAACAGCAACAAATATTGTTAGATGTTTTATTATGTGCTGCATATGTAAATGCATACAAGACAGTGGAATTTCATGTCCATCAAAGGACAAAACAGAGTTTGTAGTCATTAAATGCACATGTCCTCTAGCATAAGAGTCCTGTCCTTCTCTCTAGCTAGGTTTCTAGCTGTTATAAAAGAACACAGCAGATAAAAGACTTCTGATTACAGAGTACAGATGATACCAGGCATGAGGCAGATGTTCTACAAACCTTTCTTCTGATGATAAAGGTGGCTAAAGCAGATCCCACCTCCATCCTTACTCTGCCATCATTTGCACCAGCAAAACTATCTGGAGGCAATGAAGTAATTCCATGTGGTTCTTTTTTTCTTTTTTTGCACCACAGAATTACTCAGTTTAGATTGTATAGTCCTCTCATTAATTCAACTGAGAAGACTGTTACAGAGTAGAAATGAACAGCCAAAGAGTTTGAACAATTTAACTTTTCCATCAAGAAAAGTATGTATAGAACCAAGCTTTCAACTGTCATGTACAGTTTTTGAAAATCAACTGCAGATATTCAGTCAGGAAATGAAAAGATTCTATGTGAAAGTTTTATAATGAAAAAAAAAGCTTCAGAAAAAATACCAGATTTTCTTTCACTATTAAAGTTTCCCATTCTGAAGATAGAGACTTTCCTTACAACTCTTTACCATTATGACAACTAGCACCTGAAACAAAAATTGACAGAATCCTTCACAATATTACTCTACATGACACTGGCAGCAGTGTGAAATTGAGTGTGATCACAGCACCAGTCAATTCTATTGGTTCAGGGAGTTTTCAGTTCAGGTCAATTTTATCTTCAGATCCTCATGCTCTTGAATCACAGAAGTAAAGAAAACAAAAAGACAGTAGAATGAAAGTCTATAAAAAGGAAACAAGTGCAGAAAATTTTAGAAATTACTAAAAGCTCTTCCTGTTCTCCAAGAATACAAGCCCATACAGCATAAGGTATATGGGCGATTCTCCCCTGCCTGTCTTAAACCCAAAGAAGCCTTGTACTGTTTGAGATACATTTACTTCATGAACTCTAGAGCATATCACAAGGTCCTTCAAGAGACGAACTTCATACCCAACTTATGTCTTATCAAAAAAACAGTGGGGTTTTTTTAAATTTAAAAATAAAAAAAAATCCAAACATTTTTTCCCCCTTGTTGACCAACTTCTTTGTCCCAAGAACTTCTGACTAGGTGGTATTTTAAAGCCTTCTTTAACTGTTTTCTCTTTTCATCACTCCTCTTTTTATTTCATGTTAAATCCAATCCTCTCTCCTGCAGTTCCTACTAAAGAACTACTTGTCATCCCCCTTGATTGTTGTAACAGATGTTGCTAGTTTGCCAATCAGTCAATGCAATCTTGTCTCATTTTCTTTCTGTAGTTTCTTCCTCATTTTTTGCATTACAAATCAGAAAGCATATCTGAGCAAATACTTCCTAAGTTACAAGTATTTACTAGTGAGTCTAAGGAAAGGTGGTAAAACCTAATCCTTATTCTAGCCTTGGTGTACATAATCCTAGCTATTGCTGAAGTAAGCCCTAACTAGTCAGTCTTTATTTAAGAAAAAAATAAAATCTTCATTCTAGAGCACTTTACAACAATCTACAATTCCTTTTCCCAGGGCCACATAAGCCACAGTAAATCTTTTGCAAAGTGAAGTAAAATTAATTAGTCTTGCAGCTGCAAATGAACATATTTTACTTCCTACTGCAATGGACTATGAATACATTCGCAGTTTAGTCTGAAAGTCAACTGAAAATCCAATTAAATTAGCAGTATCTTTTAAGTGAACAGATAGTACCTTCCTACCCATGGTACCTAATTCACAGACTTTGCCAGCACCCTAAATTAGCAGCAGATTTGCTGAAATAAAAAACTATGAATCTCTATTGAGTATCGCTCTTTTCTTCAAAGCTTGATTTCCCCTTAGACCATCAGTTAGTACCTTTCAATTCTCATCTGTGTATTTTATCCCCTTAAGTTAAAAATATTTTAAAAATTACCAAAAAATTATTAAACAGACTTTGCTTCTGTTAAGATTATGCTTCATATCTCTTGTTATATCAAGTTGAAGTCCTAAAAATAGAAGCAGGCCTTGCCATCAGATTAAACATGTATGTAGAGTCTGCAGGAACAAGGCTTGAATGGACTTTATCACTTATAACATTAGATGGTTGTCACTGCATAAATCAGTGCAATTTCGGGTAATTTTGCTAACAGTTCAAATGCTTTCATCTGAAATCATACAGATAATGGTCAGTCTATCATAAAGATATGATATATGCCAAGATAATGCCTCTCAGAGTTGAGCTGGTGGTGTTTCAGTTCCAACTTCAACAAGTTTCACACCTACTACGACCTAGGGACAGTGTCCACTGTCAATTACCACATGCTTCATTCTGCGTTCTTCCTCACCTCACTTGCTCTGAAAGTAGATAAATCCTTGCTGGATGGCTGCCTTCTCCCACTTGTGCCCTGCTCTCTGCCTTTGGAAATAGCTGATGTTCTTTTGAACATCTCAGTGTTACCCCATCCTAAGGCAGAACAGGTTTACAATAAAAAGGTAGAGACTGGTGCGGATAGAGTACTTCAGCAAGAATGTCGCTATTTCTTCCGAGATTAAATTAATTTGATTTTTAAAACTGCTTTAAAGATGGAATGATTCCTGAATACACAGAAGAACTGTTAATGCATAGGTGTCAATCAGAAGGGAAGAGCAACCTGACTGCTTCCCATTTTGTGTTCAAAACGCTTCTACTTCAACTATTCTATGAGTCCAGATCACATACAGTGAGATGGCTGCAAGTCTGCCCGCTGCAGCTTTGCACTGTCAAACAGACATGATGGCATATCCCAGAACACAGCTCAACGTTCTGGCTTTCTTTTACCCTCGGAGGAGGTAAAAGCTTCAGCTGGCAAAAGTCTTGGGTATTAGTATGGACAAGGACTTGGAATAGAGAACCACCATGTGTGTGACCCTCCAGATTTTTGTAAACTGTCCCTACATTCAACTAATTAAGGGAAAGTGATGCTTCTCTCATTAGACTGATACAATACAAACATGATGAACAGATTTCTCCAAGGGGTATTATTTAAGACTTTTGCAGAAACACTTCCTATTGAACAGACAATGTTGAAATACGCTTGTTTGCTGAAAGTGTGTTTGTTTAGCCATGGAACTTTTATTCAACAGGAGACCATTACAGTGTCATAACATTCGATTCCACTTACATTACTGCTTAATTAACACTGGAACATTTAGCAGCTATTAGAAGAGACATTCTCAAGCATCCTAGATTTTACCAGAGCACACAGGCAGACTATATTTCATGCAATACTTCAGAAATACAATTTGAATTAACAAAATACCATAATATTTGACTCAATTCATATTTCTAGATGAAAAGTATTTGCAGATATTCCATGCTGATCCTTCTAGATGCTACAGTAAAGAAAACACTTCCTCTGCTTTAAAAGAATCTTTGCAAATTTGGTCTTTGTAATAGATGGGGTACAAGGTACAAGGGGTAAAAGGCACTAGATAAATTAAATCCCTAATGTAGTTAGTAAAGCAGACAGGTTTTCCCACTAAGATTAATTAAATAAAAGACTGCTTTTCTCACAGAAAGCATATACTTAGGCACATATTTAGATACATAACAGTGCATGTGTGTGCTAAACCAAGAACAGTCTTCTCTGTCTGACAAAATATTAGTCCTCAAAAAACCCGAGTCTTACACTATCTATCCTTTAATTCCTAGATTCATAGTCCAGAATTAAAAAGTCCATGTGTAAAACTTGTTTTCTTTACAGACCTGAATGACAGAACGCAAATGCAGAAGAACATATCCATGACTTAACAGAGCTGCAAGTCAAGTCTTGTATGAAATTATCTTTATTGCACAAATAAAAGTGTAATTTAACGCTTTAGTCATTTTGATAATTTGCAAACCACGACTCTGCTAAGCCTATAGAATGTATTAGTTTTAACTTTGATTGCTATCTTTAATACAGTAAAACACTGTTATAATGTAAAAAAATAGATCACACCCATGCCAACATATTTTAAAAAAACCCAAAATCCAGAAGTATTGTCTCCCAAAACTCTTATTCCAGCATTTATCACAGACAATAATTATTATTAGCTACACTATAAATATTCTCATATACTAAATTTCATAGTCTGTTCACCTCAATGCATTAATAAATATTTTGCTTCTGTTTCTTAAATATCTGTTTTACCTGGCATGAGTTGTAATGTAGGCTGTAGCTTCAAAGTTAACCACAGGGTATTTTACTGTTATGACTTTACTATTATGACAAAAACATGTGCCTAGAATTTGACATTTCCTCATTTAACAAGCAAAGTGAGTATGGTAATTATACAGGATTTAAGAACCTCTTTCCTTTCCCCCCAGTATTAAAATTGCATTTTCTAAGATTAAAGTTATTGAGTTTTCCATATTGACCTGTCAGTTTAGTAAATACAGCATTTCTAGAGACTGCGTGTAAAACACTGATATGTATTTTTTGGAAGTGCCAGAAGAGGAGAAAGGTACTTTCAACCTAGCAAGGACTGTAAGTTTAACGACAGTATAACAAATGTTAGGGTGAAAGAAAGACTTCAAGGGCTACAAACTGGAAGCAATACAGAAGAATACGCTTAATAATGCTGGGGAACTTTCTTGCATAGATTTACCGATAGAGAACTAGGAAAGACCGGGGGGGGAAAAGTATCTAGATGTTATAGAAGAAAGGCATCTGTGTTTCATTAGAAGGATTTTCCAAGTTAATTCTCTTGTAAAACTTGCACCGGTATCATTTTAATACAATATACAATGCAATGTGGAAAATATACAAATACAACCTTCCCCAGCCAGCTTTATACAATCCAGTATGTCATGGAAAACATTTTTAATATTCCTTCTATTTCAGAGTTGGGTTTTTTTTTCCTCCCCAAAAATGCCACAACCCTCTACAGCATTTTCTCACAGTCCATGTTTTATAAAGACACACAACAAATCCAGATGTCAAGACATCAGTGTTTTGTAAATCTCTGATAATACATTCAGCTACCTATTTATCAGCAGTATGGAAAGTCATACTTTTGTTCTGGAGGAAGTGCAGTGTTAGCATTAAATACCATTTAATGCTAACATTTTTATAGAAACTGAGGAAAAATCCAAAAGTTCTATTATTCTGAATTTTTAGAAACCCTCATTTGGACAGCATAGAATGGAATTCACTTCAGAAGTCAGCAGCAATGCTCGTAAGAAATATTTGAATACTTTGGCATGCAAGGATAAAGGAAGTGTCTGACAAATGTATCTATAATAGTGAAAAGAGCAAAGTTGGCATACAACACAAAAGGATTTCCTAGGGACAACTACAGCATCCAATACAAGAAGAAAACAGACTAGTTTCACAGTTGCAAATATAACTTTTGTGAAGCTCACCATTTTCACCAACCTGGGAGACACACACTCCAAGCTCTTTTAGTATTTAGACCAGCGCTTCATTTATCCCTCAAAGGAGCACAAAACTATGTTGGTGACAAAACTTAAGATTGCATAAAGCATAGGTATATAAAAGCCCATACATTCTTTACAATTTTAATTATATGTTATTCTATGCAGTAGTTCTTAAAATAGAATATTCTATTTAATTTGTGAAGGTAATCTCTTATTTAATTCAATTTCTGGCATTTTCCTTAAGTATGTCTTTGATTAAAATAGTGGGAAACGTTTTGTCTCAGGAAAAATATATCACAAGCAGAAGATTACATTGTGTTGCCTCTTGTTATGCCAACTTTATTACACTAAGAAAACTTTTACAACAAAATACAACAAGTTTATGAAGTTACTGCATTAGTTTCTCATAGAACATTTTCAAGTTAGGTAAGAAACATGAGGAATGTGGAGAACCAAGAGTTTTGAAAATAAAGTTTAACTCTGCAGAGGTTGATTTATTTATCATTTCGTTACTGAAGTACACTGTTTACACTAGAAAGTTATTACTACAAAAAAAACCAACTACCTTAGCTGTTTAGTTTTTGAAGGATGACAAGAGGAGTGTAGTTACACCACCTGATATCCTGTCTCCACAATATCAAACAGTAAATATTTTCAATCAGTTTAAGTGGCATAAAGAGACATTAAATTAAAATATTAGGTGGTTAGTAGCATAAAACTCAAGTTCAATTATCAATTCAGTCAAATAATATCAGTAGAAGATGGAAGAACATTTCGCTGGACAATATGCAAAATATTGTCTCCACTTTGGTTTCACACAAATTTCTGCAGCATTTAGCTATATTTACCTATCAAAGGAAAATTGAGGAAAATACAGTCTTCCCTTAACCAGTGCTCTAAAACTGGGCAAAGGCTGTCCCAGTGCTGCTGCCCAACTAACAACTCAAACCACAGACCTTTCAGAAGTGTTACCATCATTGTAATGTAATTATTAAATATTCTAACACTCTATTCAATTCCCTGGAAGAGTGGAGCTTACTATTTTAAGAAAGCCTGCTATTTAAATGTCATTAACTATCCAATTAGTGCAGTCTGCTCTTTGCTAGCTGCTGAGTACTGGGATAATCTTTTAATTGTTAACCACTATTGAATAATTTTAGCAATTACGCTTTTATACATTCTATGCTAATTAAGACAGACTACGCCTAGAATCTCATCATTTCCAGCACACAGTGACAAACAGAAAGACGATCAATGGTTGATAAAATACGCGTGTGACCAGTGGTAACGTTTACGACGTAGGACACCGTCTCCAGCTGTAGCCGCCGCAGGAAGGCGCGCACCGCCCAGCGCACTCCGCGCACTGCCCGCCGCATCCACCCATCCCGGACCCATTCCGGCCGCCGAGGTGTGGGCTCAGGGGCACCGGGCCACTTCGCACCGCGCCTACGGGGCTCTGCTCGTAACGCTGCTTAAGCCGAAATAAATCACCGCCGCCGCTCCCCACGGCTCCACCTGCCGGGCGCCCGCGCCCCGCAGCGCCCCGCTCGCTTCCTCCTTCCCTGGGGGCGCCGCCACCGCGGGGCGGTCAAAGCCGCCCGGCGCCCCAGCGCGCACCTTCCGCGCAACGAAGGGAAAGCGCCGTATCCGTCCCTCCTCCGGATCAGCAAGTTTCTCTCCCTCCTAGGAGGAGACGTGCCTCTGGGGGCTGCTGCCGGGCTCTCGCAAGCCGCCGCCGGGCACAGGCTCCCCGCAAGGCAAACCCTTGGAGGACCTGGAAACAAAGCGAAATTACCTAAAAGGGCACAGGTCTGCGCGGCGCCGCCAGTCGCTCTACGCCGGTGGGCGAGGCGCCCCTCCGCTTTGCCTCCACAGGACGGTGCCTGTTGCACGGGCCCCGCGGGTTCCCTGCAGGGCAAAAAGAACTTCGCTCCGCCGGGCGGCCGCACCGGCCCCGCTCCGCGAACTCGCGTCGGGGCTCCAGGCGGCGGCCCCGAGAGGCGGCAGACACCCGCGGCTCGGACAAGCCCCCTCTCCTGCCAAGGGCTGAGCTGCGCTCCGCAGAGTGGGACCCCCCTTCTCCCCCTCCCCGACTTCCCTCTGCGCAAAACCAATTAACCCCGAGCGGTCGCCCTCCTGCAAAAGACGAGACAGGGAGTGCGGGAGCCGACAGGAGGCAAAGTTTGATGAATGAGCGGCTCCTGCGGTGACAGGTGACTACGGAGCGGAGGCATCCTCCGCGCCCGGCCGGGCAGAAGTGCGGGAAAGAAGCACTGACCTGTCCGTTGTGCCTCCGGCAGCCGTGGAGGGAAAGGAGAGAGACACAGCCCCGCGCTCTTTTTCCCGTCCGTCGGCCCCAGCGGCGGGCAGGATGCCGGGCGGAGGGCCCGCAGAGCGGCGAGGCCGACCCGGGCTGGCACCCGTCAGAGAGCAGGTGAAGCGGGGAGGTCGCCGCCGCCGGAAAGCAACACGTTTGGCTCTGAACTTTGCAGCTCCAGTCACAAACAAACAAATACAGCCCAGGAAGGACCTCTCCCATCAGATCCCAGACTGCTCGGCAGCCGCTGCCTCTCTTATTGGTGCGGAGGTTATTTATTTATTTGATTTCTCCCTCCCCCCCCCCCCCCCGGCCTTCCCTCCCCTCCCGCACGCCGCCCAGACAGCCGCGGTCCCTGCGCGCCGCACAGCGCAGCAGCAGCTCCTCTGCGGCCGCCGGCAGCGCCGGGTGCCGGGCGAGGGGCGGGCGCGCTGCGGGGAGGCGGGAGCGGAGGCGGGCGGGAGTGGGGCAGCCGCCGCACCACTGCCGGGCGATAGTGGAGAGCGGGAGGGAGCTGCTCCCGCACGCCCCGTCCCCCGCACCGGAGAGCGGAGGCGAGAGGGTGATCCTCGCCTTGCCGCCGGTCACCGCAGGGACAGGGCAGCCGGGCAGGGGGGTGATTGGTGACCGGAGCCGGGAAGGAGGGTGGCCGACGCGTACCGGGCGGCTGCCGCGAGGAGCCCGGGGTACCCCGCGGCGTTGTTTTGCGGCCCTCGCCCATGGGGACCCCCGGCGGCCGCGGAGCGGCGGGAGCGGGTTCACCGCGGTGCGGGAGCGGCAGCGCCGGGCGGAAGCGAGGGCACGGGAGGGGATGCCGCGCTCGCGGTGTGCGCGTACGGGAAGGCTCGAGTGTGTGTGTATATGTTTCTCTGTGTGTTCACGTACGTGTGCCTCAGGTAACGTTGCACGGAGCTTGCTTTCAAGGAGACCCCAGGCTCTGTAGCCGCAGTGTACTTGGTATGCATCGCTTTTACATTTTGCTGTAGCTTGTGCGTGATCAGTGCAGAGCAAGCTTTATTTCACCTCTGTCTTATCGGATGCTGAACCTTTGTTTGCTGGTTTTTGTTGCGTTTTTCTTTCCCCGTCCCCTAAATCCACATGCAACTCGAGCAGCATGGTAGGTCTCACCTGTCCATTCCTGAGGGCCAAGTACACCACTACGATTATCGTAAGGAAAGGAAACATTAGTTAAAAGCTGCGGAGGTATGACTGCATGAAGGATTCCCTTCACTGCACCTGCAGTATCCGTCCTAGCTCGGCTTCTCCTTGCAGCTGGCAATGGAAAAAAAATGTTTCTGTCCCACAGTGGCTGTTTTTATAACGCTATACACACACGTGACAGACACAATATTGACATTCTTGTCTTCTCTCCCATCTCTCTTCCTTTAGAAATTAGAGTTCAAATTACATATCCCAGTGGTAGAAGACAGAAGTTTAAAATCTGTGAAGTTGGTACAAACTCTGCCAAATGTTTGGGGGGGGGGAGCAGTGTGCGTGTGTGTTATTTGGTTGGTTGGTTTTTGCTGGATAAAATTTCCACCCTGCTCCCCTGGCAGTAAACAGACATTCTGGATGTTCTTTTTTACTTCCAGGGAAAAAAAATACATCACAACAATAGACAAACAAGGAAATAAAAAATGTGGGTAGAGATTAAACAGTTATTCAACAGTATTACTAGGAAATAAAGCTTAAATTATACCTCTATTCAGGTGACAAGACATAGAGATGTAAAGAGTGCTTTTATTCTAAGTCAGTCAATGAATTTATGTAGATTCGTCATTTCAAACAGACATTACAAATCTTTCTTGTGCTGCAACTCTGTAATTCTACCTTTTTCAACTGAAGGCAATAAAGATTAATGTACATTTTGTCTTCAGTAGTAAATCCTATTGTCAAATGGGGAGAACTTTTTATTCAAAGAATTAGATCAATAGTTGACTTTGTTTTGAAGCTTTTATTTAAGAAGCTACTTAAAAAGAATGAAGTTCATGCTCTTAACATCCTTAAAGAAATTTCTCAAAGGCAATTATTCTGTTTGCCAATCTAGCGGTCACTGCCATGTAGCAACAAAAAGCATGAAAGCTAGATGTGGAAATCCCTTTGGGTTCAAACAGTGCTTTCTCAGTGGAAGAGGAACAGTAGGAAATTAAAAAGTGAAAAGCACTTTAAAAAAATATATTTGAATATTTTAAAGAGCTTGCTTTGAATAGGTGAAGTTTCATCTCTAGCCAGTAAGCTTCAAGGTCAATGAAAGGCAAATGACAGATGTGTTCCCTGCCTGAAAGAATGCCACCAACTTTAGGTAGTGTTTAGTGAACAATATTAAAAAGTTGACAGTCTGACTGTTATTTTAATTTGTAAACTCTGTGTTCAGCAAGTATTTGTTCAGAAGAGCAGAGAGTGTCTTCCACTGGAATAAACTACTATGTTTTCAAAATATAGGAGATTAATGAAGAAACTACTTTACTAATGATGGGCCTATAACAAATACTTGTAAACGTCAGTGAGAAGACACTGAATGATTTCAGTTAAATTTGGTTTGACACATACTGTAATACACTATTTGAAATTTCAGCTGTTTCTTAAAATCTTAAGAAGCAATTTCATTATGAGTAAACCAAGACTTTTATTTTTGTATGCATTCTAAGAAAAGGAAGCACTGTGCAAAGCCCATAACAAGATTGATCATATACTAGCACATTAGATCTACTTCCGTCAAAATTAATTTGTTAGGTCACTGGATACAGCTCCATAGGACTTTGATTTGACTAAGTCAAGCTAATAATGAATTTAGTGGCTACTTAATATATTGACTGTTCACTAGAGTTATGCAAGCAGAATATTATTCTGTGCTGTAGAGTCATAGCTGAGAAATATGTAAGATGGCTAGGAATAAATAGTTTAAGTTAAGAAAACCAGGCATAAGAAAGGAATAAAAACAAAAAGGAAAAAGAGAAAGCAAAGCTATGTTTTCTAAAATTTCATCTTGTGTTTTTTACTTACCTTCCTTTGGCTTCTTTCATAATTTAAATCCCTGTGATCTCAGACTTGGCATTTTGGTGTTTTAAAGGGCTTCAGATTGAGACTGCTAAAAAAAATTAAAATAAATAAAAGCAGTCCCCACTGCCACCCACCAATACTGATACAACCTTAAAAATAGCTTACTTTATTCTCATATACTGGTTTTTGTCTGTACTCTTAAAATCATACTTCTGAGGGCTTAAAGAGCTACTAACATTCCATGTAGCTCCTGATACGCATCCCGTGCTGTATGTTGTACTTCAGAAATCCATTTAATGATCTCAGCAGAAAATCAAATGTATGTGTTAATAGTTTAAAATCAGTCAAATTTGGGCAAGTTCTATATAAATATCAAGAGAGACTGCTCGTCTATAAGGAGTTTCTCCAAAACAAACATTGTTTTTTGCCCTTGGCCACTTTATCTGTGCAGGAGGCTTTTTTTAAAAAAGACAGATTTTTCCTCCATATCTGAACAAGCAAGTTTCCCCTCCTTTTTCAATTTCTCTTTAGGTAGCTGAAATGCTTTTGATCACAATTTATAAATATGTCAGGCAAAGCTGTGAGTAAACTAGCAAGAATATATCGGACAGTTTTACCTTTAAAGTTGTGCAAAAAAAATCGTATGCTGGCACATGTTTTAAAGACTCAAGAATTCTACATCACTGCATGTTAAATTTATGTATGGATAACATTTAATATATTATGAAATCTGACCTAACTATTACGGTCTTATACAGATTTAAGGAATAGGTTTTTCCGCTAGCCAGGATTTGGAATATTTTACTACTATGAGCAATTCAAAGTCAAGAAAAGCTAGGAATTCTCCCTTTTTCAGATGCAATAAGCAATGTGTGGCATTTACCTTAGCCTATCCAAGGGCTACTAGAGAATTGAGTCTTTGGACTGTTCTCCAGTTTATATAAACAAAAGATGAATATATAAAACTGATCAGAAGTGTGCTAAGATTTCGTATTTTAAAGGGAATGGATTTCAATAAACAGATATGGAAGAGAGAAAAAACATAAAGACTGGACAAAAGAAGGAAAATCTGTAACCTTTTAAGGAAATGTTGATACTCTCAAGCTGTTCTGTTGAAAAAAGAGGTTTTGCTTCCCTGTGAATTAAACCTTTGAGTTGATATGAATGCTTTTCTATAGTAAGTTCTGGGTCTGACCACCTCTGTTTGGTAGCGGGAAAATGATTTTTTCTAAGGAAAAATATAATCACACATGAGGTCAATGGCTTCTAGATAAAAAAGAAAGAGAGCTGCCTTTGGTAGTGGGAATTGTTTAAAATCTACTTCTGTTCTGGTAACTATGATGATCTTCATCTTCTGACCTCATCGCAGTCTACAACTTCCTAAAGGGAGGCAGTGGAGAGGCATGTGCTGATCTATTGATAGAGACATGAACCAGTACAACACAAGGAAATGGACTGAAGCTGTCGGGGAAGTTCAGGTCGGACATGAGGAAAAGGTTTACCACTGAGAGTATGATATGGAACAAGCTCCCCTGGGAAGTGGTCACAGCACCAAGCCTGTCAGAGTTTAAGGAACATCTCAGCATATGGTTTAGTTTTAGGTATTACTGCAAGGAACAGGGATTTGGACTTGATTATCCTGATGGATCCCTTCTAACTTGAGGTATTCTATGATCCTGTTGTATGAAAGATAGGGATCTCATATGGGCCATTTTTATGTATGTCATAAAGGGAGCTGAAAAGAGTACTTTTTTGTGTATTTTGAGGATGCTTGAATACTGTTCACTGCAACGATACATTGTAATTGTCATGATTCTCTGGGATTTGTTCAGGGAATAGTGCTGCCCAGGTCCGAGCTGTAGAGCTGAACCAAAAAGCTTCCAAACTGATGAGTTTATGACCATGTTGATGGGTGGCCTACTGCTGCAAAACATGGCTGAATTCCTGAAGTTGAAACTGATGTGAGTTGGATTATAAATGTTCTGCTGATCCTGAGCAGTGGGAAATATCATAGAGGTATCAGAGAATCATGGAATGATTTAGATTGGAAGGCACCTTAAAGACTGTCTAGTTCCACCCCCGTCCCCCCTGCACCCCCTGCCATGGATCTTCCACTAGACTGAGTTGATTAAAGTCCCATCCAACCTGGTCTTGAACATCTCCAGGGAAGGGGCAACCACATCTCAGGATAACCTGTTCTAGTGTCTCATCACACTCTGAGTAAAGAATTTCTTCATATTGTCTAATATAAATCTACCCTCTTTCAGTTTAAAGCTATTCCCTCTTGTCCTAAAACTATATACTCTTGTAACAAGTCCCTATCCATCTCTCTTGCAGGTCCTGTTTAGGTACTGGAAAGCTACTATAAGGTCTCCCCAGAGCCTTCTCTTGTCCAGGCTGAACAACCCCAACTCTCTCAGCCTGTCCTAATAGGAGAGGTGCTCCATTCCTCTAATCGTCTTGGTGGCCTTCAGTCCAAAGCATCCATTTCTTATGTTTGGGACCCCACAGAGCTGGAGGCGGTGTTCCAGGTGGGGTCTCATGAGAGTGGAGTAGAGGGGCAGAATCACCTCAGCCTGCTGGCCAGACTTCTTTTGATGCAGCCCAGGACACATTTGGCTTTCTGGGCTGCAAGCACACATTGCCGGCTCATGTTAAGCTTCTCATCCAACACCTCCAAGTCCTCCCCAGAACTGTTCTCAACTCATTCTCTGCTCGGCATGTATTTGTGCTTGGGATTACCCTGACCCACATGCAGGACCTTGCACTTGGTCTTGTTGAATTTCATAAGGTTTGCACAGACCCACCTCTCAAGCCTGTCCAGGTCCCTGGACATTCCTTCCCTCCAGCGTGTTAACTGCACCACACAACTTGGTGTTGCCATTGAACTTGCTGAGGGTATGCTGAATACTGCTGTCCATGTCATTGACAAAGATATATCGGGGGTCTCACTCCCTATATATAGGTATACCCCTATTAAGCAGGGTACCTCAAAAGATTAATTGATGTAAACATCCAAGAGAAGATGAAGATATTTCTAATTCTCTGGAATAAAGAAATAACCAAAAGCAAAGGATATTTGTTGTAATTTCTAGGTTAATTGAAACAATACAATAGGACATGGTGAATGCTGACAGTTTAACTGTGCTTAAATGTTTTAAGGAAGGAATTCAGTGAAGGGTATAAGAACACAGACAACGTCTTTGACACAAGCTCTGGTTTTACCCATGTAGTGCCAGATGCTGAGAAAGTTTTCAAGTAAATAACTGCTGTTTGCTATACTATGCTTAGATTTCACCTTGCATGGCAAACAGCTTTTTGACAAGGAGGGGTGTTATGTGATAGATGTCTTTGATTTCGTCCCGTCTATCAGCTCTTACATTGTTTTGGAACCTCTTCTACAACTTATACTGGAATAAATGATGATATTTCATTGTAATGTTCTTATTGAGTGCTTTATAATAATATACATGCTTTAGAAAAAAAAACCCCTCTTTTAGAAAAAGTCAGCTTCAAGGCTTCACAGGATTATGAACTTATGAAATCAAGAAGTTGCAATGGAAATAATCTGTCACTGTAATAATAAGGACTTACGTTAACAAGCAAAATTTAAAGATGAAAACTCATATATAAGAGAGGTGTCTGAAAGAGAACTTAGCTATTAAAATTGTCTAAAGTAGTACGTTTCATAACTTTTGATACAATGATAGATATTTGACATTTATAAATAGAAAAGAAAATGTTTGGGTTTCTACCACTTTCGAATACATGTTATAATTTTCATTTTAGTTTATTTTGGTTAGCTTTCTGAAATTATTGTACCTATTGGTTTTGCATTGAGGAATGAAATCACACACTTTTTTTAATTCAGCACTGTTGAATCTGAAACTAATATGTTTTTCAGACTTGTGGTTCTGTATGGCTCCAAACAGCTGCTAAAATGAACTGTTCGCAAAATTGTGTATAAATATAGGACCCATATATATAGTGAAGTTTTAAAAAAACAGGTTGCCACATAAAGGAACTACATTCTATAACATTTATAATAGTGATATTCAAAACCACTTTCTTTTTCAAATCCTAGTAACCCCTTCCTTGCTCATGGACTGCCTAGTCTTCAAACATTTATGCATGTGCTCTTTTTTTTTTTACTAGAAATTTGACATTTAGACAATTTGTTTAGCTGTGGGGGAAAAAGATGGTTAGAATATTTACTCTTCTAAACTCAAAATATATTATTTCTTTAATTTTATTTTATTTTTAATTCCCTTTTTCATTCTTAAGAAAAATGGAATTGCTATTTGGGAATTCAGTTTAGGAGATGTATAGCTAGATACTCTATCTGCAGTTGTTTCACTTTAGACTTAATTGGGCTAGATAAAGATGAATTAATCATTGTAATGGAGGTTTACAGTTACCTAGGGACCAGTGTTTTTAAATTGCTCATACTGTTGGTAAACAGTGGAAGGTCCTTAGCATTAATGTGGAGAACTGATTCTTGAAAGAGGCTAATTTCTCAAAGTTAAACATGTTCTGAATTATGTTCTTTGGAGATTAAAGTGTGAGTAGATATGATATTGTGACTGAAAGGTAAATTAAAGAAGAGGAAGCTTAGTACCAAACAAATAGCCACTGTACCGTGATTGAGAAAAGCAACTTCTAAAAATCGAATATATTGGGTGACAATATGAGGACATCAGTTAGGAAAAAACATGTATATAGTATCACAGCATAAAAAGTGGGAAGGAAAATATAATTTGATATGAACTAAAAGCTTTGATGTATAGTGGATGTGAGAGTAAGGAACAATCACTGGCTTAGCTAAGGACAATAGAATATATATTGCATTATATTAGGGGATTAAAAAAGGAGTATCTCCTTACATGCGTATAAATGACACCATTAAAATTATAAGAAAACTAAATTGGTACTAATGACAGAAAAAAAAAGAAAGTGTTCAATATCTATTTCACTACTGTTTCTGAAAAGAAGTAGGAAAGTGCACTCATACTTCATAACGATGGTGAAGTATTTTCCAAGCAATTAGTTTCTAAGGAAGGCATTAAGCAGTATTTTTACGACGAATATTTGAAAGCAGCTGATTCAGATGAACTGAATTCAGAAGTAGATATATGCTGTATTCATTTTAGGGGAACCTTGGAATACTCTAGACACTCCTGGAAGTAGTGAATGTAATATTAAAGCTAAAAAAAAATAAAAAATGACCCAAGCAACGTGACCCGTGTTGTAAAGGAGAAGTTAATAGAATGGTGAGGTGGGTTTCTATACATAACAGTTCAAAAGCTTTGAATACAGAGAATTACTGTTGGAACTCAAAGAAGGTTTTTGGAAGATAAAGTCTTGTCAAACAAATGTGAGTTCTTTTTCTGAGAATGTTAAAAGTGTGTCTGATAAAAGTAAGTGCTTTTGTATGGCTGCCTAGATAGTTGTATGCTTAGAAATTAGATATATAAGTGAGGCTTTCAAAATTGGGATTTTACTCTTGAAAATATTTATTCTGAAAATAATTAAAAGGTCATAAACTAGGTAGCTAAGTCACTATTATATACACACAACACCACGCAGCATTTCTCTTTATTTGTTATATGTAGAAATAAGTAGTGGCTAGGAGAATAGAGATTAAATTGTTCACATGTATAGTATAGATAAAACTGATTAAAGAATGTTGTGTCAGCTCCTTATGCCTAGACAATAAAATGAAGTCGAAAAGTAGAAAATTTACAGAAAAGAGCCCTAAGTGCTTGGAAAGTGGAGAAAATGTTTAATTTTCTTTGCAATGGAGAAAGACTTTTTGGAGATTGCCACTGAAACTCTTTAGAGTGTGAATATAGTATGTATTTTTCATTATGAGATCAACTGTAAGAACAAACTCCCAGAAACAGTGATAAATTCTGCACTCCTTCAGGCACTCAAATAAACTCCAGATCTGTCTAATCAGGTGTAGATGCTTTAATCAAATAAAACATTTAAACATAAGTCTCAGGCAAATACAAGGGCCTATGATTTACCTGATTTTTTCTGTCCTTGAATCTCTGTTCAATGTGATTTTTAAATACACAATTTTAATTGCTTTAAAATAAGTCTGTATGAGTCAGGTTGGTGGAACAATGTGTTAACTCACATTATTTAGCACCAAATTTGCATGTAACACATTTTTCCTGTACTGATATATCTAACACTAGTCATGCTCGCCTTTCATCTTCTAATATTTCCTTAAATATTTTTTAAAGATTTTAGAAGATTCTAAAACCTTTCATATGTATAAAACTGATTGAAGTTATGTCCATATAATCTAATATTAAATTAAAATAGATACTAAATATTCTAATATTGTGTTAGAATAGATACTAAATTATTTTATAGATATGTTAAAGTTTTACATTGAGAGGTACTTTATTACATTTTTGAATTTAAGAGCAAGGACTTGTATTAGAGGATTATAATTTCACTTTTAATAATGTGAAACTAAAAAAAATACAATATTTGATCAGATCATCATCGTAAGATGTTTTTTCACTCTCATTTTCCATCGGCAAGAAATATTATAGTAGGTAGTTGCAGAGTAAGTTCCTCATAAAGGATATTATTTATTCTGCTGATACCTCACCCTCATTAATGAACAACCAAGGATGCCCAGTAGCCATGTGTAAAATCATGGTTTGCTTTGTGTCATTTGTATTTCTTTATTGTTCCCATCAAGGTATCTTTGCCCTGCATTTTCTAAATTTCTGTTCTTTGTATCACCAAACTGTCCTAGTCAATCTGAGACAACCAGCAAAAAAACCAGGTTTCTACCCAGACAGTCTTTTTGACTGAAGTAATTAAGGTCTGATGTCCACCCCCCATGGCTAACCTACAGTGCTTAGGATTCTTGTATTTCATTTTCTAATCAGACATAATCAGTCTGTTTTCAAGCCTTAAACATTATTTTTCCGGTTATGTTTTCCATGAGACTTAGCAATCTGCGCTCTTGCTACAAAAAAGAAATCCTCGACACGTTTAATGTTATCTAGTGATGGACCCACGTTACACCTTTTATGACTGATTTGTTTCATGTAAAATAGTGTGTCAGTTGGAAGAAGGAAATTCTGGTAGTTACTTCTAAGGGAAAACAAGCTGTTTTGCTCAGGAGAAAAGAAGGTGCCTTTTCTCTTTCCCTGAATGTACATGTTTTTGTCATCTACTGAGTTTCTGCCCATATTACTTTGTAGAGGATTCAGTTTGCTTCTGCAAACTCACCACTAAGTAGATTAGAAGGCTGACATGCAACGTTTTTCCTCTCTTACGGTAACTGTGAGAAATATCATTATTCATAGTTACATCTTACTGATTTTATCCTGTTCTTCTATGTATATTTCTACTCTTCTACCATGAAATTTGAATGCACTGTTACATAAGTCAATTATGCATTTTATTTAGACACACATGTGTGTAAATGTAGATATATTTTTATAAATGTCTCTTTATGTTTTAATTTTGTTGCCTTTCAATGTCAGTGAGCCTTTCTATGTTCATTCTAGGAAAAAAACATCTGATTTCTTATATATAATTTGCCTGGGGACCTAAGCAAATTAGCAGTCTTAAATATTGCATTTCAAATTCCTTGGACACTTGGAAATTAAACTTAAAAGGTTAAAGTCACATGATTATATTAGGAAATGCTGCTCTGCCTCTGTGACATCTGTCATTCTCTATGGTTTTATTGTATGCCCTTGTGCTAAGAATCTTTAGCACGTCTCCTTAAAAAAATATTTCAGTGTGAAATCTTCAGTTCCAATCCCTTCTGTTAGTGCTCTATCTTTTTTAAGATGGAATAATCAGTAACGAAAAGAATTGCATTGAAGTAATTGTAAGAATGCATGTAGAATCAGAGTGGTTTGCGTTGGAAGGTACCTTAAAGATCATCTAGTTCCAACTTCCTGCCATGGCCATGGACAACTTTCACTAGACCAGTTTGCTCAGAGCTCCATCTGACCTAGTCTTGAACACTTCCAGAGATGGGGCATCCACAACTTTTCTGGGCAACCTCTTTAAGTGGTTCATTGCCCTCACAGTAAAGACTTTTTTCCTTATATCTAATCTAAACCCATGCTCTTTCAGTTTGAATCCATTCCCCCTTGTCTTTTTCCTGTCAATACATGCTCTTGTAAAAAGTCCCTCTCCGTCTTTCATGCAGGCTCCCTTCAGGTACTGGGAGGTCACAATTAGGTCTTCCCAAAGCCGCCTCTTTTCTAGGCTGAACAAACCTGGTTCTCTCAACCTTTCCTTATAAGAGAGGTGCTCCATCCCTCTAATCATCCTGGTGGCCCTCCTCTGGACTCGTTCCAACGGGTCAGTGTCCTTCCTGTGTTGGGGACCTCAGAGCTGGACACAGTACTCCAAGTGGGGTCTCATGAGAGCAAAGTAAAGGGGCAGAATCCCCTCCTTTGACCTGCTGGCCACACTTCTTTTGATGCAGCCCAGGATACAATTGGCTTTCTGAACTGCAAATGCACACTGCTGGCTCATGTTGAACCTCTCATCCACCAGCTTCCTAAAGTCCAGCTCAGCAGGGCTGCTCATGATCTGTTCATCTCCCAGCCAGTATTGATACATGTATATGTGTGTGTATATAACGCTACTTCTATTAAGAGGTTTGTTCTTTTGTTGGTTGGGGGGCAGAGTTGGGGGGGAGGGACTTTGCAAAACTTTACATGCTGCCAGCCAGAAAAGTAACACTGGAGTTTATTTTTAGCTGAGTTGCTATAGATAATTATAACCATCCATTGTTTGTGCGTTGCTTAAAATATTGCCCCTGGTATATATTAGTTCATCTTTTAACACTGAATTTCATTTGTTTTCTTCACTCACTTATGACCTTGATATTACAGCTCATATAAGTCTATGTTCTCTGCAAATTTCAGTGTCTGCTTGACCCTTTAAAGGAATAAACATATAGTAAATAATGCATTAACCTGCTAACCACTAGAGATAATGAAAACTGAGGACTTTCTCATTTCTGTCTCTTTCCAATTAACCATAGCTTAATCAATGATAAAACTCTACCTCTTGTCTCTTGAACAGTCCCAGGTTTTACTATTGAGAACTTTGGAAAACAAAAAATAATAATTATATTTTTATATAATTTTAATATCATATAATGTTAATTATATATTTTAGCTCTCCTTAGCAAAAGAGATTCCTGTTGCACTTTCAGTGTACAAATTAGGCAGAAATTAGTAACTGATTTTTACTGTTTTCCTATATCATCCCCTTTTAAAAAAGCAATAATTTTTGACTGCAATTACCCATGATTTTGAGTTGTAGCTAACATAGGATAAGTAGATTTGCTACCCGGCAGCCTTTTTCATTTTCTGTCAACTACTGCATTAAAACTCATAGTTCAGCCAGATGACTCCAAGGCTCCAGCAGAATTCATGAATAACTGTATCTAGGCCTAATGAAGTACAGCTTTTCAATTTATCTGTTTGTTCCAGTATTTTCTTCCTTCTAATGTTCAGAAACTTTGTACGTGACCTATTCCATCCTGTGGAGAAACGTGACAAAATAAAACCTTTACCTGTTTTTTTTTGCCATGTTGTATTTTAAAATCCAGCCATACCACCATTCCTTTCTTGACTTTCCTTTGTCCTTTATTTACCCTTTCAAGAATTGTGTATGTCTTTGGTTATATGTTTTTTTCATGGTTTGCATTGGAGTCCTCCTAATTTACATCTTACATTTTAACCTGCCAGAAATGACAGAAAGATTGTATCCATCACTGACAGAAGCAAATAGTATATTTATGCTTATAACATATGGATCAGTATATTTATTCATTGATTTATAGTACTTAGGTATTCTTACCAAAAATTCAATAATTTTCTAAACTTACTTTGTACTGGGGTTGAAGGGGAATCTGACTGGGAAGCATCTTTCTTAATATGACTTTTCCAGGAGACAACAGTAGAATTTTTGTTTCAAATTCCACCCACTTTGTTAATTCAGCTCCACTTTGGGATTTTTTAATAGGAAGAAGAGTAAAAGTGTGGTAAATTCATCTTTAGTTGCATTAAGAAAGTCATATTATTCATATAGAATCATTATGCTAATATGAGGTACCTTAAGAATGTGTGTGCAAATCTGGTCCTTCCACATTTGTCCATAGATCATGTGGACTGACATTTTAAAGCTTTTTTGGAAGACGTCAAAAAACAAAAATGAAAAATGTCTGCCAGTAGCATAAAAAGTCATGTGATATTTGCTATTTCAATAGCAAATTGAATTTAAGGGAAGTCTGTTTGTAGGGAATAACACCTGTAAGTCAGTAATATTTTCCCTAATTTTTGGATAGACATAATTTCTGTTTCATCTCCTCTTCATCATTCTCTTTATATCCTCTGCACATATGTGTTTTCCACTGAGCTGTTCTCCATCTGTAGGAAGTGCTTGATGTACAGAAAAATAGGGATTAAAGAACATTCTAGTAAAGTGCAGAGGAAAGTGGAAATTCTGCTAATAATCATGTTAATTTTAGAAAATATCAAAATACTTAAAGATTATACCTTGTAGATCTCAAAAAATGTATAGAACATGAGAGTTTCTCTAGAATCAGGGAAAATTATATATATAATAGATTATACTGAATTGAATTAGTAAATGGCTTAAAATATATATTTTTAGACCAAGGCAAGCATTCTGTAATCACAGAAAAGTGCAAGAAAATGACAATATTTATATATATTATTTGTGCATAAATTAATTGCACTGCCTTTTGCAATTCATAACTTGTTTATGCAAATTACATTGTCAAGCTACATATTAGAATTTTTCTTCTGGAATGATTGTACACATACAGTAAGATCTTTTTATATAAGGATTATTTAAGGTCTTCTAAAATGTATGTTTATATTTTTATGTATGTAGAAATGTTTATGCATATTTATATTGCTTGTGATTTTTTTGATTCTTCTTCTTGCAAAGAACTTTAATTGAATTCAAAGCAGAAAATTCACTACAATGTACACAAGCTGGATCCAGTGCCATAGTATTGCTATTGAAATCAGTCATGTTGGATAAAAGTGTATTAACATGCAAATACACAACTGAATGTCTCCACATCCAGTTTAGGTTTCCCAGTGTCACTACAAAAGCCACCATAGAAATATGTAATATTTAAATTGCAGAAGTGTCGTGTCTATGTCATCCACAACGTTGTTTGATTTTTCCCTATAAATGTTCTTACAAGCTATTGTGGTCAACAAGTTAAAGGTTTTGGTGTACTGGTACTTCTGTTGATTTGTGTTGTTATACAGGATCAGGCTCTGTGGTAATACCTATATACAATGCAATGAGAAAGATTATAAAGGAATTGTCGTAGTAATGGAAATAAAAGAGCTGGTTCAGATTTAGGACTAATTACAATGACTGTAGTTGTTCTACAGCTGGTACTATTATCAGATCAGGAATTTATATACAAACTCTCAGAGATCTCATTTCATGTGCCTGTCCCGATTGCTGCACACTGTTCCATATGACTGCTTTGCATCAGTGGAGCGCGAAGCATCTGGGATACATCTTTAATACAATCAGTGTTTTGGCAGAGTGGCAACAGATAGCTTAGAAGTTCCTCACTCGGGTACTGGTAATGCTGTAGCTACATAAGAAACCCCTTGCTGCTTGGTATTAAGTTGATTATTTTATTTCAGTAAGTTAATTGCTTTTATCCCCTTTTGTCCTTTCCACCTTTCTACTGTGTCTCAGTCTGAAAAAATCTGTCATGAGCAAGAGGAAAAAAAATTAAAATTGAAAAGCTCAGATGTGCTCTGAGACAATGGGACTATTCCAGTGCTGTGTACGGTATGGCACATTGTTAAACTAATTCTTAAATATATTAAAAAACAAACACTAAAACCAGTGATCATGCAGAGTGTAATGAAACAATCTGGCTTAGCAATTATTTTTTTTGAAACATTGCATGTGTAATCATTTTCAAGCTACCACATTCAGTAGTTGTTAGTCATTGTCCTACACACTGATCCTTCAACTAACTGCTTTTCTGCATATCTCATGCTTTTTTTTTTTTTAAATTTCCTCTTCATTTTGTTTTTTAAGAAGGTAATAAAGAAGTGTGAGTCCTTTCAAAACCTGTCTCATGTTGATTGAAGCTGTCTATTTTCCAATTCAGAATACATTTTTAACACCTCCAAGATACCCGAAATAAGAGGTTTATATTAAATCTATATATTGATACCCAACTCTTGTGTTTTTTGTAAAGAAGAGATAAAGCTGTCACTAGCTGACTGAATGTGCTTAAGAAATGAGAATTTGAGGGAAGAGCCACTTCAAGCTTAACCCAGACCAGTGAAACTATGTGAGTAGAAAATAGATGTAATTTAATAAATTGGAAGAGACCATTATTGTTTCTCATATCAAGGTTATTTGTGTTCTGACTTTCAAAATGTAGCAAGTTGCCTCAAAGACCCAGTGTCTGCCTCTCAGGAATTTCCCCCTGTCTGTTCAAGGCTGAGATAGATTACAGAAATAAGATAATTTATCTTTATGTCAAAACAAGTGTATATATTTTACATATTACATTTTCCATTTTAAAAGTGGCTAAAGGTCAAAGTCATATAAAAAATCAAATCAATAGATAAAGTGCTATTGAATAAAACCTTTTTAATTTACTTTTAATTACAATTTTAGATCCAATTTTGCTGTACCTACAAAATATATCAAAGAATTTTATCATTAAGAACATCTAAGAATTTAGAAATCCTACTTAGGATTTCTGGGAAACATTTCTTTCTCCCACTGGAATTTATGTTTGTCAGAGTATTTCTTTCTTCTTTCACAGAACAGGGAACATTATACAATCTATCACATATTGAGAAACAAGAATGTTGATTTAAAACCAGTACTTACAGGTGATAAGACACTTTAACCTCCCTTCTCTGCTTTTTACTCCTGCTCTAGGTGGAGCTACAGATCTGCATGTGAAGTCTTTAGGAAGACATCACTTTTTGTTAACGTTTAATTGATATCTTGTTTTTTCCACTTCTGTTTTGATGAACCATTGTTTTTTTCTTAATGACTAAAAGGAAAAAAATTCTTTTGACTAGTTTGATGAAATCGAGGAAAAAAATGAAGACATTTTCATAGTTTAAATTCTGGAACACATACAGAATATTGAAGAGCTTATAGAGTAATTTTTGAAGAACAAATAGAAAAAATAGACAACTATGCTTAGATTTGAAAGGTTATCAAAATGCAGTACTTACTATATATGTGTGTAGTTTAAAAGCACATAACTTTTGAGTCAAATATTTTTAGACTTCCTGATCATTTTAGATCTTTACAACACACTGTGAAGGATCATTTTTCTTTAATTGCTTATCTAATTTCTGATGTTATCACTTTGCATATTATAAGAAACTTTATTAGATTCTATTTTTCTGTTTTAAGAGGATTTTTTTAATTTGGTGGGGTTCATTGGTTGGGGTTTTTTGTCCCCTAAGTGGAAAGTCAAGTCTCTGCTTTAAAACTCCTTACACTGATGGTTTAATTTCCTTCTTTTGTTACTGGAAAACATCAAAGACTCAGAAGGATATTTTTGCCTGAATGTCTGTAGGCAGTGATAGAACGTTCCCAAACACTACGTATTGAACCTGAGTTTTCTTTACTCACACAGTCATTAATTTAAATTAAATTTCAAAAATTTTCAGATAATCTAGCTGGGAGTCCTCCAGAAAGAGGTGTGTGTTGCATGTTCCAATGTAATGATGCTGTCTTCACTAAAGTTAAAGAGGACAAAAACCCCTTGCTTTTGGGATGGAATGGATTCCTTCCTGATTTCTTATTTTCTTTTTTTCATCTGGTTCTTCCTTCAATGAAATATTGCCTCTGGACTGCAAGAATTGTAAGAAAAAAAGTGAATATTTTAGAAAAAGAAAAATTTTCCAACAACCCCAAAAAGATTGCCAGAGGACAAAATTCTAAAGAAGACATATAAATGACATATGAAAGAAAATCTGCATGAATCTCTTGGTCTCACCAACTGTGTGTCTGAGTTCAAAGGGAAGAATTATGAAATTTGCTGATTTTAATTTCTGTTTATGAAATTGTATCATAGAAAGGAAATATCTTTTCCTTGCCTTTTCTTCCCCGTTTCCAAGTGGGAATATATTCAGAAACAGTAGAGAAAATATTAAAATTTGCTTCTGAAAAAATGGTGGAATAGTTTGATTACAGCAGAATTGGAAAACGAAAGCTGTTTCCAAAGGTTTGTTTAAAACATGCCCTTAGATATCTGCTTTTTCTTTTTGGTAAATATTTTACAGTCTTTTTTTGTCTGCGTGATGCTCTGTAGTACAGAAAAAAGAAGAGTCTACATCCTCGGAAGATAATTTATACTTAACAAACTCCACTTTTAAATTATGAAACTAATTTTTCCTGAAGCATATCTTCAGATTCAGAAAGCATTTTCTCTATACACTTACAGTCAGAATAGCATCGTATTTTTCAAAGCAGGAAATATATAAATATGTATTATTGCAAAAAATTTTAAATAATTCTAACCAATTCTAAGAAATATTTCTATACATCTTCTTTAACAATGTTTAAACAGACTTTAACAGAATTGCACTAATAAGGTGCAAAATGCTTTCCTAAAACCAAAAAAAAGTATCGTAAACTGCAACTTAAAGAATTAGTTTCTGTTCACCATGTAACTTAGAAAGTAAGTTGCTTTATAGGAGGAAAATGTTTTATAAATTGTTTTTTCATCAGTTGGCATGTTTTTATAATCCACTTATTTAACTGCTCAACACAAGTCAATACAAGGTAAAGAATGCAATAATTATCTTTTATTTGAAGTACTGCAAAAATATGTTTAACACTTACATGAAACTAACAGCTAAGAATTCTATTTCTGGATTTTCTATTGATTTCCTGCATGGTTTTGCATGAGTAATGCTTCTGTTCTGCAGAGTGCAGCCCTACTCCTTACATACTCCTTACCTGCTTACATTGACTATTTGTGAAATGAAAGCTCTAGTCTCTCCAACTTTTGAAAGCTGTAAAAGATATAAATTCTGTCACTTAGAGTATTTTATTTTATGTAATGTAAAAGTACTCAAAGATAACATGATGATTTTTAAGAAGTATCCATCAAGTACTGGATCTGGAAGTCTGAACAAATTGGCATGGATGAGATAGACAATACTAAATGTAGCAATAGTTATATTCAGAATTTCAACATATCTGTGTCTTTGTGTTCAAGAATTTTCAGGCACCTGAAATTTCCATATAAAGAAATAGTGCTTTCCTAAATGGCTTAATTCCACTGAAAATAATGAGTCAAATTATAATTAAAATTACTACCACACAAACTTTGATTCCATGCAAGGAAAATTTATGTTTTCAGTCAGTCACCAAGCTGATGTGACAACTCATACAATAAAAGGCAACTTATTTAAAATTGAAAAAAAAAAAAAAAAGAAGAGCCATTAGACATTGATATTATTGTATCACTCAGAAAAGAGTCAGGAAATAAACTTGGATAAAAATGATTTATCCTGAGGTATCAGCGATCTAATCTTAGAAAACAGTCAGTTTATTCATTTAGACTGTGGAAGTTTTCTCACAAGCCTCAGAAGAATGTGTGTGGATTTTAGCTGAGTTAATCTGAAGGAAATGAAATCTTTAATCTTTTAAAAGATTATAATGTTTCTTCTTGCTTTGTAGCCACTAATACCAGGAGACAGAGGAGGTAGTTACAACCTAGCTGACAGACATATGGTGTAGCAAAGCTCATTAGTTCTATTGTCATTAGCAGAAAGGTTTATAACTTAGGAGTTGATCTGTGTAGAGAGAAAAGCTGCAAGAAAATTACTGAATGTTGTGTTGCATTTTGTATGACTTGAAGCTTCTTTCACATATGATTGGGCATCTGGCTGATGGTCTCTAGGAGCCATTGGGCTATCCCAGCAGTTCAAAAATAAATGTCACTTCTTAGTCTGTAAGTTGAATCCATGTCATAGCAGAAGAGAGTATTTGCAGGAGTAGGACACAGTCCAGGTTTCTGTGCAGCTCTTTTCCTTAAGAAGAACTCCTGGTCTTTACTCCAGACTGGTTGAAAGATCACAGATATCTTCTCTTGCTCTGGTCAGCCCAGGAAGTGCAGAAAAATTAATTCATTTCCATTTAAGGAAAAGGGAAGCGATGGCATTGCAATGCAAAAAACTCCACTATGAAACTTCAGAAAGGCATCATAATTTAACTAGAATTAGCCACAATATACTGAATCTGCTGCTACTGCCTTATGCTCAGTTTTGCATAGTATACCCCTATCATGTTGCAATGGATAGTGCAGTTTGTCTCAACTACCTTGGAAGAAGGCACCAAATTATAATCATAACTATCTGCGAGTTGGGCCATATTGTCTGATAATTTTATAGCCAAGTTTTTGAGATCAGGACGTGAGTTTGAATATTTGTTGTTATTTAAGGATTGGACTGTTAGGAGGATGTAGTCATTCAGTTTTTCAGGCATACTAGAGGCATTGCCTATACAACTGAATTTCCCATATGGAAAGAACAAATTTCTATGTCTCACAAACACGCTGAAGTGTTCTGAGAATAAGTGTCCAGTGCATGTTTGGGGACTGGCCTCGATGCTGTATGGTTAACATGCTAATATTTCAAATTAAGAGTTAAAATTAGCAATGTCACAACAGTTTCACAGTGTGTCTGTCTCTGAATGATGTCAAAAAAAAGCGTGCCATAGTTTTGCTAAGTGCAAAAATGTGAGTGCCTGTGCTTGTGTCACTGTTGGTTGGTTTGGTACTTCCATTGTCTTTTACCTTCACAGAAAAATTAAAGGGATAATATGCACAAAGAAAGTCATCAATAGTAAATTGAATGTTATTGACTGAGTGAGCTACTAACTCACAGTCATCAGCAAAAAGAAGCTCGCTGATGAAGAAATAAGCCATATGTGTCTGCTGACTGCACAACTTGCAGCAGTAAGAAACTGAACAAACATAGCTCTGCCAGTGGCTTCCTTCTGCACAACAGAAAGGAGATGTAAAGGAGTATGGAAACTATGATATTAAAGAGATCTTGCCATTTCCGCCTATCTAACCATCATCTTATTACAGAGGCTTAGATAAGTCAGAAAGAAAATTTGCGGAGCATTCATGGGTCTGCAAAAGCTTCGAGAGTCCCGTTATAATTCACATTGTCAAAAGCTTTAACTAGGTCAGTGGTCAGCAAACAAAGACTGTAACTTGCACTGATACTATTTGAAGAGGATCATGTGTATAGTGTTACTTTCCTAATAAGTCCACGTGGAAGTTTTGGGAAGACAGATTACATGAAACAGAACTTGAGTTGCTCAGTTTAGGTATGCTAGGGTTTTCGTAGCATCAGAGAAGAGAAATGCCAGAATAATGTTCACAATTTGCATCATGATTTTTGTAATAGATATTGTTGGTATCTTTGAATTGCTGTGAAATTGCCTCCTGCTTTCATATAATGTGAGAAGACCACGTGGTGTTCATGCTTCTTTTTCAAATGTAATTTACTGCCATCTCTTTTCCAGGCCTGTATTGTACAAAGTCACTGAGTGTGCTGTTTCGATGTCAAGGCTTTGTAAAAAAAAAGAACATTTTTGACTGAAAAATTTGACATGTCATCTTTGCATTTTGAGCACAGGAGACTATAAATTTCAGTCTATGACAAATTTCTGTCGTTCTCAGAACTGTGACTAAGGATTTTTTATTCTACACTTCATACTGACAAAGTATTGTATTAAGTTTGTTGAGCTTGCATGCTATAACAGGTGAAAAGATGCGTGTGCTGTCACTCTCTTACCTATGCAAGAAGTATATAATACAGGTACAGAAACTGCATTGACTAGGCTGATATTGACAAATACAGGTTGAGTTTTGAGATCTTTTGTCTAGTGAATGGTATTGATTTCTCTAGATTCAATGCTACTCCAGAGTGCTTTCAGGAATGATGTTGTTTTTATGTTAATTTAAAGTGTGTTTATACCACTTTGTGACTACATTCTGTGTTAATGAACACTTACTTCTGTCATGCCCAATACAGTGTTGGGCCTCTGTTCTATATGTAATTCATGCCACTATCAAATCTTATTACCTGCAACTGCTGGTTTTCTGTTTGAGTTTTCAGCTGACAATCCAAAATTCATGGCAATGCTTGAAGACAGAGGTATAGTTTCTGAAAATTGACAAGAGCTCAGAATAAGTTAGAGGAATTGGAGGGGAAAATAGAAGCAAGCAGTGTACTGGTTTTTAAATTGAGGAAATAGTCTGGGGTTTTTTTATCACAATTACATAACTACCTGAACAAAACCAGAAAGAGGGTTCTTCTTATGAAATCTCCAAATACAAAATAGAATGTAATTTTAATTCAGGCTGAAACAAACAAACAAAATAATCAGAGTATATCTGGCACAACTTAAGTAAAAATATGTATCATACATATATGTTGAATGAAATAATAAAGAGTTCAAAACTAAGTGATTAATAATGAATTTTTTAAAGTTTTTTTAAAGCAAGTG
The DNA here is from genome assembly GCF_001604755.1 of Lepidothrix coronata. Classification (NCBI taxonomy): domain Eukaryota; kingdom Metazoa; phylum Chordata; class Aves; order Passeriformes; family Pipridae; genus Lepidothrix; species Lepidothrix coronata. The sequence continues at coordinate 4,426,039 of NW_016690236.1, read as the reverse complement.
TAAAGCTGTTGTAAAGCTTTTTTAACATCAGTTTGGCAAATACAAATGCATTTATGGTTTATATCAGAGTTGTCTGATCTGTGTAATTTTTCCCCAAAAGGGTGTGAAGCAATTTGTCCATCCCTATGCACCTTCAAAAGAAGGAAGTTGAAGCAGTCTTTCAATCCTGTTACTGTATTTCTGGTGAGTTACTGATGATGTCCCTCCCAGATGCAGTAAAGTAACACACTATGATAATAATATATAAATAAAATACAGTACAGAAACTTGCACTGTGCAAGTAATGGATAATCTGCCTATGCACATCATATTTAAATTATATCCTAACACCTTTTTGTACAGTATCGTTTCTATTGAAACAACAAATTAAAGGCATAGGTTAACTTGGTATTATCTCCAGAGTTCTCAGTCCTCTGTTAACCTACTCATATTTTTTATCATTTCCATTCCCCTCTCCTTGTTCTTTTAAATTCTTTCTGCAAACAGAACATCCTCACTGAGAATCAATCTCCCTTTCTTCTTCCCTCTCTCCTTTTACATTCCTTTTTTTTTCTCTCCTTCTCCTCCTTCTTCTTCTCAGTTTTCTTTTCCATTCTTTCTTTGTCATTTTTAATGGAATTAAGAAATTATGTAAACAAAATTTCAGAGGCACTGACCACTAAGTTTTTTTTTAGAGGAAACCAGAGGAAAAGCACCAGGCAAAGAAATAGCAAAACATTGTTTGGTGAAATTCAGAATATACAGTTGTTATAACAAGCTGTTCTTATTACCGGGAGAAATCAGGACCGTGCTTAGGTCTTGCATACCTATCAAGTGGGATTACACTTCTGCAACATACCTGAAATGAGTAACATGATATACAAATGGGACATAAAATGACATTCCTTGTTATGCTTTTCATATTAGTATGTGTTTAAATGACTGATATATGACCACGTAAGTCAGCAGTTCTCAAATTGTGTGCTGTGGTCCATAGGAAGCCTCTTTAGCACTTAGTACAGTTGTCCACCTGCCCTCCTCCAATCCTAACCTGAAGATAGAGGAAATACATTACATACTTTTCCAATAATACTTTACCAGTATCTTGCCAGTTTTTATATTTGGTGTGTTGTCCAACTCTTGGTTGAACTGATTTGGTGTATGTTTTTAGTAATGGGAAGAAAGTGAGGGAGGAACATTTTATTAAGAAAAACTTTTTTAAGGCAGTTTGTAAACTTTCTAAGCAGAGTCAGCATAGCAACCACAGGAGCTGGACTTCACTCTTTGTCTTTAGACTCTTTCACTTTCATAAAAATTGCAGCTTGTGGTTCCGCCAGGTGACACCAGCATGAGCACATGCCTTCTCTGTGTTTCATGCTACTGCCACTTAGAAAGAATTATTTTGGAGCTCTGTAGGGTTACTTTTTCTCTTTCTCTTTCAATGGAGGCAGTTTTGTCTGTTGTCTTTGCTTTTTTCCTCTGCCCTCTTGTTGGGAGAGTAGAGGCAGTGACAGTACCACAATGAAGTGCTTGGCTGTGCCAGCAGCAATTAGCTGCTCAAATAGTTGCTTCTCTTCCCTAGAAAAAAACCACTAAAGCAGATGAAAGCACCCTGTGGGCTGGACTTGATCCATGGACTACCTGTAGAACTTGCAGAACTCATTAGCATCTCCTCTATTGCTTATAGTCTTCTAGGTGTAAAGGTATATTTAATTTAATTTTAAATGTTATATTCCTTTAATGAGACAGAGTGTGTTTCATAAGGACATTACTTGCAATATATAAAGCAGTTTTGTCAGGATAAAATGATGTACGTCTTGGACATAAAGTGCTTGCTAGAGGGCTTAGTGGCATAAATATTTCTACTGCTAGAGAAAGCTGTATGAAAGTCCACCAGTAAAAATCAAAGCATATGCTAAGTAAGATCTTAAACGTTTAAGTCTGTATTCAAAAATAATAAAGTTTCATGATTTAATTTACGAACTGCAAAGAAAGCAAGGACATCACGTTTATGTAAAGATTCTACTTACCTATGATTTATTTTTTCTGAAGACTGAAAGGCCAAATCCCGAGAACTTCAGTGGAAGTTACATGCAGGATTCTGGAAGAATTATAGTGCGTGATAGTAGTTAACTACCTTCTGAGGTGCTACAAAAGATATTAGAGAGTTAAACGTTCAGCTTATAGCTGCAACTTTTAAACTTGAGCTTGGGAAATTTAAATTCAGTAAACATCCTTGCTACGTTCTTTTCAGAAAACAAGTCTCATGCATTTTTATGTGCTTCTGTATTATTTAATATGTTACACCTTACTTAGACTTAGTCAGAGTTCTGAAAGAAAATAAAAAATACAACTGGGATAGCTGTTAGATGTACTCTGCCAAATATTATTTTGCCCAGGTCATGTGTAGGGTGCTATCATTAGTGTTCTGTGCTAGAAATTTTATTGTTGTTTGAATTTTTTTTTTTTGGTTGTTTTGTGCCCTTTGTTATGACCTTGGGCCTCAATCAGCTCATTAAAAATTAAATTGCTAATTATAACCTAGCTTTGTTTTCCACTTTGATCAGAAAGCACAATAGGTTCCTTAAGTGGATTTACCCATAAAATATTCTGGTAATGAGAATAGAAAAGGCAAGTTTAATAACTTTAATATCAAAACAAAAGCTACAGAAATTCCACCCAGAGTCTAATAACAAAAATTTTATCTAATAAAAGATAAAGCTCCTCGAAATACCAAAATTCCGTTTTCTAGCTTATTAAATTAACATCTTTAACAATCTGAAGTAGGTATAATTTCCACTACTTCTTCCGTGGCTAATGCTCCTCTTCCATCAGCCTGAACATTACAGCATTATTTAATTTGTACTGCAATAACTTGAATTCAAAGGAGGAGATAAAACTGTTTAAAAATCATAGAGAAAATTTGCTGAATGCTGTTAATTGCCCATGTTTTAACTATTTTTGCAGTTTTATTGTGTTCACTCATTACTTGCTATGCAGGAATACTTAGAGATTTTAGCTCATAGGCATTTCCTCACACAAAGATTTGGGAATGGGTGGTGGTAGAAACATAACATAAAAATATATGTAACGTGAAAGCATGAATCCACTTAGTCTAATCTGCTGTTTCTCACAGGATCTAGGGGAAAGCATGACAGTAGGAAAAAATATATTGATACTTGTCCAGCATCTTAAGTGAGCTTTCTGTGACCTTTGGCGCCAGTGATCTTTCTCTTTCCTATACAGACAATAATGATCTTAAAACAGAACATTCCCATGTAAACATGAGTGTTTGATTTTTGTTTTTATTATTCTCTTTTCATTAGTCTTCTTTTGATTTCTGTTGTTATTCCCTTTTCATTAGTCTCCATTTCCAAAGGTTTCACTCATTCTGAAATGAGATCAAATCCCTGCAACTGAATGAGCAGTTGCAAACCATGGAGGATGAATAGTTCAGCTATGGTTCTGAGAGATGAAAACACAGGAAATGTTTGTAGTAAGAGGTGGGAAATAATTCATAATGGACAGAATTAATTAACAATTACTATAAAGACCACAAACCAGTCTGTCAAATGTAATTTTCACTTACTAGTTCTTAATGAGTAAGGATCCAAAACAAATAATTGAGGATGACTTTGGGAAGGAAAATGAAATATATTTGCTCATACTAGTAAGCTAGATTCTGAAAATTGAATTAAAATTAAACTTAGTACTACTTTTAAATCAATACAGAAAAATGAAACATTTATTTTAGGATTTCATCCTAACATTATAGCTATCAGGCAAGGGTTGGTGAGCTTAATATTTGACAGGGTTTTCAAGCCTGGACTACCACACCTTGAGAAAATAAAGAGGCTTCAAAGCTGGTCTACCTCAAGAGAGGTCTTGAAATGAGATAGAGACAGTAAAAAGTAACTTGTCAACTCCAGCTAAAATCCCTGAGCATGATCATAGAATCATAGAATCATAGAATCATAGAATCATAGAATCATAGAATCATAGAATCAGCTAGGTTGGAAGGGACCTCTGAGATCATCAGGTCCAACCCTTGATCCACTGCTGCCATGGTTACTAGACCATGGCACTAAGTGCCACATCCAGCCTCATCTTAAAAACCTCCAGGGACGGAGGATCCACCGCTTCCCTGGGCAGCCCATTCCAGTGCCTGATTACTCTCTCTGTAAAGAATTTCTTCCTAATATCCAACCTAAACCTCCCCTGGCAGAGCTAAAGACCATGCCCTCTTGTCCTACTGATAGCTGCCTGGGAGAAGAGACCGACCCCCACCTGGCTACAACCTCCTTTCGGGTAGTTGAAGAGAGTGATGAGGTCTCCCCTGAGCCTCCTCTTCTCCAGACTAAACAACCCCAGCTCCCTCAGCCTCTCCTCATAGGGCTTGTGCTTGAGTCCCTTCACCAGCCTTGTTGCTCTTCTCTGGACCTGCTCCAGCACCTCAATATCCTTCCTGAACTGAGGGGCCCAGAACTGGACACAGCACTCCAGGTGTGGCCTCACCAGCGCTGAGTACAGGGGAAGAATCACTTCCCCGGTCCTGTTGGCCACACCGTTCCTGATGCAGGCCAGGATGCCATTGGCCTTCTTGGCCACCTGGGCACACTGCTGGCTCATGTTCAGCTTCCTGTCAATCCAAACCCCCAGGTCCCTTTCTGCCTGGCTGCTCTCCAGCCACTCTGTGCCCAGCCTGTAGCGCTGCAGGGGGCTGTTGTGGCCAAAGTGCAGAACCCAGCACTTGGTCTTGTTGAACCTCATCTCGTTGGCATCAGCCCAACTCTCCAGTCTGTCCAGGTCCCTCTGCAGAGCCCTCCTGCCTTCCAGCTGATCACATGTGGCAAAGGGCTGGGAAGAGATATTTTCATGCTCTTATCACTCACTTGTTTTTCCGTCAAGAAGGGAGTAAGATCTTCCCTTTTTTTATCACATTTGTGTAGTCATCATTCTTTTTTTTTTTTGTAAGAATATAATAAGCACAGATTGAAGATGTAAATTAAAAGGCTGCATAGGCAATACTTTTCAAGAAGTTGACTACTCTATATTGTTTTCAGATTTTTGGGAAATGTTAAAGGTCAGAATTTGTGTACTGTCATTCAAATCTTTTGAGTTTAGAACTTTACAAGAAAAGTTCAAGAGAGAAGAAAAATATTTTGCACATCTATTTGTCCTTCTTGTAAATCTCCTCATAACTGTCTGGAAAATGATTGAAAAGTTATTATTTTCTTTAAAGTATATTGTATTATAAAGGGTCTTTTCATGATAGATTGTATAATAAAGAGTCTTTTTATAAACAACTTATAGCTTCAACAAATTATTTAAGTTGAAAAATAAAGCTGCCTTGTGGATGGAGTGCATTAAAAGTCATCAGCACGTTTCGAGAGCTCTGAAACTGTCTCTGGGTATTAATACTTGACTAAGTTATTCAGTTTTGGAATCTGCTATTCATATATATATATTTAAATGAAGACATTTTCCTTGGAAAATCACAGTGGCCTAAATTGATCTCTGATTTCTGTAAATAGCTTGAATATATTTCTTCACATGATGTGTACACTGTATGCAGAATAATTTTTATAATAAATATATTAGAAGCTTTCATGTGTACAAATATGAAGAATGGCAAGATTTTTTATATGTTCATATTATTTATAGTCACAGTCTGTTTTATGAGTTATTTCCTATATGGCAGTGATTATGAATGCGCTAGGATTTTTCAGTGTTTGGTTGAATGTTGTATTAAATAATTACTGTTCAGAACAATATGCTGATACTGGTCAATGATTTGAAATAAACTTTGATCCATCATTAAAAAACTGCACTTCATATATATTTTATCTAATGTAATGTTTTTGCCTGTGTTCTGTATTCACTGTGAGTAGATGACTCATAAGGAAAAATTATTCTGTTTTCAAATTCTCCAGCCACTGCCATTCAAAAGTTATTAGATTAAACTAGTTTTAAAATTAGGAAACAATATCAGTAACTTAAGGATAAGAAGAAACAGTAAGCAAAAACCCGTTAAAACCCAGATGGTCCAAAAATAAGATATGTACAGGAATATATAATAAAATTGATAGACATACACATTCATATATGTACACATCCAAAGCTATATATATTTACATATACATGTATGCTTGTACACACAAAGGAGAGATATACTTTAAATACATAAACAAATGAATAAAGGACATATATATTTTCAATATTAAAAATTATGGGATAATTCTAAAGAATCTGAAGTATTTTATCTGTGTATCTAAAAGAAACCTTTCCTTCCCTGTCATGGGAAATATCTAGGACCACCTTTAAGGTTTGGTCCATATATTCAATATCCTTTAAGTGTGCTACTTTGTTGACTACATTGGCTTTTCTTCTCATTGTTTAGGTTTTGTAAATAAAACTGAAGGATTTTTGATATATTACAAAGAATTAGCAGTGTCTGCCAGTATGTAGATTGATTGCTTCTCACACAGAATTTTAGCACTTGGGTTAACTTCCAGTAAATATATAACACTTCATAATGTCTTTATTTCAGCTGACACTAAGGTATATGCTCACATGTAAGCATGTGTTCAGTCCACCATAAATAAAACAGTGTAACTTATATTTAGTATCTGCAAAGCTTCTTTTGCTCAGGTATTTCAAACTTTCCCGTTATTTTTAGTTATGCAATGGTTAGACCTTTGCATTTAATTTGTCAGGAAAAAAATACAAATTACAACTTCAGAATTATTTAGTTCCTAGTTAGTGCCTAGTGTGATTAAATAGGATTCTGGTCTGACTTCAGAAAAGTCATATTACCTTCATTACACCATTTGTAAACCAATCAGCTGTGTCACCTCCCTCCCCATCCTTCATCTTACAGAAGACTGAAATTGGTTTATTTCTTTTCACCTAGGAAGAGGAAATAATCTAAAATTCTGTCCTGATAAAACAAAACTGTACTCTTTTGGTATGAGGTTTGTACTTCATTATTTTTGAGATAAGCCTTTGAAAATTCTTTCTGCAGGTAGACCACCTTCACTTGACAGAGATAACATGCACCCCTAGTGTATCAGATTGTTCTGAAAATATGAGTGGTTTGAAGTAACATGAGGGAAGGATTTGGTCTATTGAGTCAAATCAGTTCCTGATTACTTTTCTTCTTGTGGAGACTACCCTGTTGTGTTGAAATATGTCCCTGCAATGCCATTCTGATTGTCAACACACTGAAGAACCACTAGCTTGTTAAAGGGCAGATAGCTGAAGGACTGATAACTTTTTGCTCTTTCTCTTCCTCCATCTACCATCCTAATAATTGCCATTAAGCATCAAGACTCTGTATATGGAAGTGCCTTTATTATAGAAGCAACAATAGTTGCTTTCAGCTATTCTAACATCTGAAACTGGGGTTCACAGTTGTCTGACTTTACTATGATTGTTATCTAGATTGTTGTGCTTTTCTAAGTTGTTTTCTGTGCTCCTTTCTCCCCATTATGACACTTTTATTCTGAATCTCCAGTGAGGCTGTGTGACTTTCTATTGCTTACAGAAAACATAAACGTAACTATGGCTTTCAGCTTTCCCCATTATCCTCAAAATCATACAACATAATTTAATGTTTAGTGGTATTTTGCCATGTCCTTTATGTGTTATTTTTAAGCTTATCTATAATCACTGCCTACACTTTGTGGTAAAATATATCCAGAAAGATACTACACGTTTAAAAGACAACCGCCATCATTCAGTAGAATCAAAACACCCTTTGGTAGAAAATAATAGATTATATGTGATTTGTACGTGACATTGTACTGGATGGATTAGAATTTCCATGAGAGCCATGTAACATGACACAAAAAAAATGCTGATAGCTAAGGTACCAGAAAGCACAATTTTATTTTTTTTTTAATAAGAAAAATTTTGCCTTTGTTACTTTTCAAGGTCAAAAACTTTTCAAGTGACCTCTAAGGAAAAAATCGTTAGAAGAGATTTAGGTTCTTGGAAAAACTTTCTCTCATTTTAGGAAGAAAATGTCATTTGGAGTCAGAAGCAGAACATGGGTTCTTTTTCAGTGCAATTACTTAATCAGTGCTTCTGAAGATTAGCCTGAAATACCACATAACTGAACGAAGCTCATTTTTCCTTACAAAAACAGAGTTCCATTATTTTAAACATTAAAATAAAGTGTATCACTTTAGCTACAATGCTGTACTCTGCAGTATCTAATTTCAATCAGTAAGAATCTTAATATAATAAAAAAATATATTGTAAATTAGACCTGAAAATGGATCATTGTCAAAGAACATACTTTGTTCTTTGTGAAAGAACAAGAACTTTGTCAAAGTTCATGTTTCTAGTCACATTATTTAATCTTTGGTAATATTTTTGGTATGTCTCTCATTTACTCAGAAATTAAGATGTTTGTTGTCCCTGGTGCTATTTCGCCTAATGGTTCAGGTGATTTCCAATTCAATTTAAGTGAAGAAAAAGACTTTTCAAAGCATAACGTTGGTTTTGCAGTGCTTTTTTTCTATTTTCTTTTACTACAAAAAGATCTTGGTGTTGAAAGCTGCTATTTGTAAAATAGTAAACCTCACTGAGCTTTTTATGTTTTTGTAAGGTACCAAAAGTTATATTCTGTGTAATAAAATTAGGCAATTATTTTGTAAATGCATGTTTAACTATGAAAAATTACTAATGTTGTTCACAGTGTGATGTAAATACCTGCCAAGAGACCTCTGCCTTTCAATTTTTTATGGTCTTAAAGAGTAGTGATAACAAAATTTTGTTGAGTGATCTGCATTTGTTCCTAGTCAGAGACACAGAAGAAGAATCAATAGAAGATTTGAAATTTTACGTGCCATGGTAGAGGAATCTTGAGGCACCTCATTGTTTTATATCTCAACAAGTTTCCAAAAAGTTTGCAGGATAAGGCAGAAAAATCTTGTTTGAAAAATCCGGGACTATTCTTTTTGTTGTTCATTGATCAGTTTTCAACTAGTTTGACAAATTAATTCTATATTCTTTTTTCATTTTGTATTGACCTCCACATTGTTGGGTCTATCTATTAAAATACCACATAGTTATAACAACTATAAAATAGCTATTGCATACATTTCCAATACACTCTGGAAAATCCTGGAACACAAAACATGCTGAAGACATGTTTAGTCTTCCCTAGAATTTTTCCTTATAGGTTGCTACTTTAAGGTAGATCTTTTAGGTATTTTGGTGAGCATTTTTTTCATAGTTCATACATAATTGTGTTTGTGTATTTTAGTAATAAAAGAAATATAGAGTTTTTTTTTACTCTGACCTACTACTTGATTTACACTAATAGTTAAAGCAAAATATTACTTTCCATTTAAGAACTATATTGATAGAAAGATGACTGTAAAGTGGGGAAATGGGAACTTAGGCTGTATATTACTTTGTTCTCTGCTTATATTTTCAGACAATTTTCAACTTTATGATCAAATATTTTGTCTCAACTTATACTAGGTACTACAAATAAATCATATAAAACAAGCAATCCTGATCCATGTAATAACGTGTGAAAAAATAAATTATGCGAATAGGCCTTAAAAATGCATCAATAAAAGTATTTCCCCAAAGCGTTTGTATACTAGACATTGTTCATCTAATGTAAAATTCACAGAGCTAGTTGGTAACATTTTTCGTTCCTCTTTCTCTTTTCCTCCTTCCCTCTTTCCCCTTCCTGTCCTCTATGCTTGATAAGGCACTGATTTCTAATTTACCTTTTCGTGAAATCCCCTCAGGCTAGTGTGAATTCTGAAAGAAATTAAAAGCTTTAAATCAGGCAGAGAACTGATTTGCTTACAGTTTAACCTGCATTAAAAGTTGTTGGCATATGCGACAGAGCTGGTGAGATTTTTCTCCTTCATTTCCTGTGAATAGAGACAGACTTTGTTACTATGAGCACAGACAATTTCCTAAGATCCTGAGTTTAATGAGGTCACAGATTGAAAGCTTCTGAGCACTTACTGGAATTTTATGTCAACCTCTAGATTGTCTAGCTTCAGTAATGGACTGGTTAAAAAGTTGGTATTAACTTCCACACCTAAATATCCCTCACTACTAGATAAGGACCTCTGAATCTGACAAATATTAGCAGTATTTTTCAAACAAGATCTTTCAGTCCAACAAGACCACTACTGGCCGTTTAATTGTGGGTTTGGATAAGGAAACTCATTATATAATGGGATTAATCACATTATTGCCTTCTTTTTTAAATAGAATAGAATGTTCCTGTGAGTAAGTTGTTATAAGTGAATAATCATTAAAAATATTTCAAGATATAATAGGTATATTACATTACTTATATTATGTTATATTATATTATATTCTACATATTACTTTATTCTTACCTACATTATTATTACATTATTATGTGTCCCTAGATGACATATAATAAATTATGCAACTGTTGCCCACAGTCTCTGCTTGAGTGGCTTACTCTCTGGAAATTAGAAGAATGTACCTTTATAAGAAATTCAAAGTTTGTCCTATATTTGTGTGCAAATATGCAAGAAAACAGAGTTAATGTATCTGCAAGCTTAGCATTCCCTAAATGTATTTCAGCCACAGAATTAGAAAAGGTTTCTTATTCAGTGAATATAAACACCTTCATATACACACACTAAAGAGTAATGTATCTTAAGTAATGGAAACAGGTTTTCCCAGGGAAAACCTTTGTGTTATAGGTGACTTTTGATGACGTTTTTATTACATTTTCTTGAAAAAATGTGCCTTATGATGGTAATTTAAACACTAGAACAGCTGCTTTTCAGATGTAACGAAGTATTATTATGACTGCAAACAGTTTCTTAAAGTTTGCTTCACTGTTTTATTTTTCATAGAAATCATAGACAAATACAATGACTGTAGACAAATACAAATAGGGACATCAAGTGGCTATTCAGTCAAGTCTTTTCTCATTCTCCACCAAATCAAGAGCAGTCATACGAAATTCATTCCTGACAGATGTCTGTCTTCCCTGTTTTGTTTGTTTTTTTAAAAAATAGTGGTTTACATTCTTTCTACTTTACAGTTAGTGTACTCTTGTACTTCCTTGAAAGAGTCAGAACTAAATAAGAATAAAAGTTTAAAATCATAGTGTGCTAAAAAAACACCTGCATGTCCACTCATTTTTTAGCTGTATAACTTAAACCTGATGTCATGTTTTCCTTAAAAACAGACATTAAAAAAATGCTGATATAGCATGATTTCAGCAGGTTAAGCATTTGCAACATGTGGAGGTTATCTTTTAGTGGATAGTCTAGTGCTTTTCTTTTACTTGGAGTAGATTTTTGGCAAAATTCCCTAAGATTTCACGGAAGTCGTGATTTAACTTTTTGGACCTGAGGCAAACAACATACTTAAATTCTTCACTTTTATTGGTCTTTGTGGAAGTTAGAATCCTCCTGAAGGATAGGTTCCATGCAAATATATACTATATTTCCCACTTCTGTACCTCAGCTATTGAATGCTTTGAAATATGTAAGATGGTGCATCTTGGTGTATTCATAAGGGGATTGATCTAGGATGCCTTAGAGTTTAACTGAACTGGGACTAAGGTTACAAATTAAGATGGGGAAAGGAAAGTACCAAGCTCAAGTGCACTAATGTTCCCTTCTGTAGAGATAAGGTTCTATCCACTATGGAAAGAAATTCCCCTGCTCATATAGTCTAGATGAGAATGGACACTAAACATATGGCAATAAAGATCAGAAGTGACTAGAAATGAGTGAGAGTTCTCTTTACAAGAACATAAACTGTAACCTTAAAAAAATTCCTAAGGTTCCAACTTTGTTTGTAATAGGTCTTAATAATGTCTTTCTAAACATATGGATGTTTTTAAGGATTTTTCCTTAAGGACCTATTTATATGAATTACTCCCATTGCACAAGACATTTCCTAAACATTCTTGAATCACTGGATTCATCTCCATCTCTTTTCTTTGTGGGATCATTTTCTCAATGAAAATTGTATCTGTCAAAAGGGGAAAAAGGAAAAATCAAATGTTCTAATGGACTTTTATGTACCACACACATAGTTTTTTTTAAAATAGCATGGTATCTTTTTGATACTGCTGACTTTTCTGCCAGAAATTGTAACATATCTCCTCATAAACTGAAATTTCATAATTCAGTTTCTAAGCTCAGCTGTTACTTACAGCAAGAAAACACATCTCTATTAGCTGAATAGAGTGAGAGTGCTGCAATTGCTACTCAGTAGAACACAAAACTCAGTGTTTGAAAGGGACATAAAAACTCCTGTAATCCTCTGCAAGGATGGATTGTGCTCAGTACACATGAAACGTCAAAAGCAGCAAGTAAGAATGTACATCAGTCTCTTACTATGAAGCACAGGAGACCAGGAAATGAGAGCATTTTTGTCACTTCCAAATACCAAAGCAGTTTTAAAGAAGGTGCTATTACACCTTGAAATACTTAAATGTAAAGCTTTTATTCTGTGTTTAGCTGTCATCAGCTCTAATGGAAATTGTCTTACTAGTAAATACAAAGGTCTACTGCTAAAACTAGTCAAAGCAGTATGAACAAGGAGTTTTTTAAGCTTATTGCCACGGAGATATTTCTCTGAAAGCAAAATCTTTAAGTAGTTTCTCTAGGTTTTATTATATGAATAAAAGCTAAATTCAGTACAGTGTACAGTACATTTTCACAGATTCATTTTTATGAATGAAATCATAATAATTTTCATTTGAATGAAATTTTACATTCTCAGAGACTGGAAACAAAACAGCAATTGATAAAAAGCAGTTATGCACCTTTTTATTATTTAAGAAATTTACAGCTTTACTATTTGATGATCAAATGTGATATACCCTATGCTTATCTTCATTTGATATCTTGGAGATATATATATGTATAGTTCACTCATATATAGTTCATTGTCCAGGTTGGATAAGGCTTTGAGCAACCTGGTGTCGTGGAAGGTGTCCTTGCATATGACAGGGGATTTGGAACTAGATGATCTTTGAGATGCCTTCCAACCCAAGCCATACTATGATTCTGTGATCTTTTTCTAAGGTAAAAGGTAGAATGTACAAATATTAGTGTGCAGCTGGACTATCATGGGCTTACCCCATAGAAATGCCTTATTGTTAGGATCTGATTATTAGTGTTGTTAGGATCTGATTATTAAAAGATGCCTCTGCCCGAATTAAGGTGCAAGTGAGACCATATGTCTAAGTCAATAGTACAGATTTTATTTAACAGTAAATATGATGTAGAGAGAGAGAGATAGAAATATGAAGACAGAGAGAGAACAGGGTAGAGAGAGAGAATGAGAGAGAGACAGATTAGGTAAAAAGATAAAGATAATACCACCACATGGATTCCAACAGTGTCCCACCGGTCCCTCTTCTGGTCTCGGTGATGAGGGTCCCAAAGTCGTGCTTCTGGAGTACCAGTTTTATATAGTCGAAGTCCTCAATACTCACAGGGCATTTCAGATGTTCTCACAACTTTGGATGGCATGGGTGTAACCTGTTGTTTTCTTTCCCACAGCTTGCACAGTGATATTTTGTCTGGTGTTCTAATTTCAAACCTTTTCCTTCATTTAGGTCTGGAATTAATGCTCTCCTTTCTCACAGTTTTCCACAGTGGGAATGGTTGTCCAGATAGGTAACTCAGATCTGCCTTACCAGGCCTGGTTCCTGTTGTTGCCATCTGCTCTTATCTAAAGTTCCTGTTGTGGTGGCTTATTTTATGCAAATTTCCTTCTTTTACAGTGTTTTGAGACAATTAACTGTGTTCTTCAAGTCCTAATGGAAGTCCACACCAAAAAACAAAATAGTACTTTACAAGATATTACTTTAAATATACAATCACTGTGTGTGATGCAGACTTGGAATCATTAACAATTGTTTTGCTACTGCTATTTGCAGTAGCACTCTCGTTACAAAGATGATGCCATGCATTCATGGATGAATCCCTTTTTTACTGGTTGCCTGTAGATACATTTTTTTAAAATGTTTTGTAAATTAGACTTAGTAGAATAAAAACTCAGGTTAGGCAAAACAATTTCAGACAGTTGTGATTAAAGCAGTATAATAGACATAATCTGTAAGCAATATTATAGGTGTCTTAGTAGTTTTAAGGGACACAAATGCATTGTTCTGCATCCCCCTGGAGAATTTGAAACATCAAGATTTTGGCTTTGGTCTGTAAGAAACACTACCCATTCACTCAGTTTGGACTGTGCCTGATGGTGGACAGCTGAGATTTGGGCACTAGAGTGCATGGACTTATGTGTAATGCAGGCATTCTGCAAACACAAATGCAAGGTCATTCCTGTGTAGGGAACTGATGCAAATAATGTTCCAGGATGTAGATTGTCTCCAAAAATTTCTTCATCAGAAAAGTGGAATTAATTTATGCACATTTTAATGACAACAGGGGTACACTGTTTTTATAAATAATGACTTAAAACTCTATGTTGAAGATGCCTTGTGTTCCTAGAAGAAAAGAAATTCTATCCTTGCACTGAGTTCCCTGTGACCTTGTGCTTACCATGTACCTAAAAAAATCAATCAACAAATGAACTTAGTGTGGATTTCTGTAGGGAAATGAGATATTTGCTTAATAAATAAGGAAGATAAACCCCATTCCACATAAATAACTAGTTTACATATTTTTAATTTTTTTTTTTGAATTCCAGTTATTGCTTAAGTCAGACTCAGGATTTTAGTGATTTGGATGTTTGGTGTTCTGGCAGCAGAGCTCTATATTTGTCAGTCCCATGTGACCTAACATTCAGTCCATGAGGAAGAGGAATTCTGAAGCTGAGCCTGGAAGATTACTGTACAAATTAATGAGACTTGGTAAATATTTTTTTTCTAATGTGGAACACTAAGAAGATTTTTTGCATTAGTCTTGCCCTTTTAATTTTGGCACTCTTTTTCCTTTACTTTTGCCTGTTTATATATAGTAATAAGATTTAACTCCATTTCTTTTTCCTGAGTGAATCAGAGTACCAGGTTTTCTCCTTCGAACTTACCTACCAGATGTGAGAGAGAAAATTGACTGTGTCCAAGTCTTTATGCAGTCAATGACCATAACTTAGTGCTGATCTTTGTATTCCAGGACTCTCTTTTTTCCACTTGACCACACTGTTTATGGATCCAGAGATATATAGGAGAGGCTTTAGAGACAGTTGATACTTAGTCTTCTGAGCAGAAACAGGACTGTCAGCTGGAGGCAATAGCCCTGAGAATTCTATGAAGGATTCACTCAGAGTTCTCAACAGCTTTAACTAGATTGTTTGTGTCCTGTGCCAGCTGATGCTGCTTTCATCCATTGCCTTCAGTTCCCCACCATACAGATAATTTACTTCAGTTTCATCCTTCAACTTCATCATTTATTCTCCTTCCTCCTCAGATTAACTTCTTATTTTCTTCCTGAAATGGATTAATGCAAAAATAAACATATAAGTATTTTAATATGGTATTATCATGATGATTTAGCCATATGCTGGAATCCCATTTTGAGCTCTGGTTTTATGTTAGCCCTGTATACGTGGTTTTGATTGTGAAATTTTCAAGTGCAACAGGAACAGTCTTTTAGTTGATGTTTGTACTGCATCATTTTATGAGTATCCTGTACATCAAATTCTAAATAACTTAGGGATGTAGATATTATGTGCAAATCTTTTATTATTAAACCTCGGAAAGCTGGCAATACTTCCAGCTTAAGTGGGCTCATTATACTATAATAAAAGGATATATTATGAGGTCAAGGATTAAAGGAAGTAGGGATATCGGCATAATTTTTGTGGCAAAATCTTTGGTAGCAGAAGCATGTTATCATGATGCTTGTTTATCAGCCAGGAGGAAAAAATGTGCTTCAAAATAAGAAATGCTACCTAAGAACACTACCAGTTGTAGCTAGAATACTTGGAAAGTAATTGTTGGTATAGACAGAAATTTTAATATGCTTTCTCAAACTTGCTTCTTGATGAGGGCTTCCATTAGAGGGTTTCAGTTGAATTACAAGTGTTTTATAATAGCAGTAGAAGATATTTAATTATTGTAAAAATATTTAATTATTTTTACGTCTGAGTTTCTGCAGATTTGAAATTAACATGGTAAACCCTCAAACTTGATCTAACTTTAGCTCCAGTTGCCCCATCTGTTGTCTATATGCCTCAAACATATGGTTCTGTTGACCTAAGCAGTATGCTGGTTATTAATAGGACATTATTTCTTAAACATATAACACATTTTAAACAAAAGATAAAATATATTTCTTAAAAACAAAGTCAGATTTAAAAGGGTAACCTGAATAATCTTATATGAATGAAGTGTGTCAAGATTTTGAGCAAATTTAGGTAAAACTCTTCCAGATAGATGTATTTCTTCTTACACATTACTCTAACTGTAAAGTCATGAACATTCCTTCCGTCTTCAGATAAAATCTCTCCTCTGTGATTGACTTATCATTTAATTCACCAATATGATCCTACATTGAGATAAAAGAGTGAAATACAGGGTGTCAATCAGAAACAGAAAAGTGTTCCTCTGTAGTAATTTGGGAGCAGATCCCTTTTTGGCTAGATCCAGTGACATCAGTGTTAGTAAGCTAGCAATGAGTTAAATCCTTTTCATTTCAGTTGATTATTGCCTTGTATATAAAATCTGAAAAAATGGTATTCATACACATAAAATAAGCTTGATCTTCAAGATCTGTTTAATAAATTCAAACCTGTTTTTAAAATTGCATGTAAAAATAGGTAGGGAAAGAATTAAGTGGTGCTTAATCTGGAAAAAAAAATGTTTGTGAATACTTTCCCTCTAGAAACAGACACCGTGAATGCTACTCCACCAGACAGTGCACGAATCTGTTGAAGTGAAACAAGCGTCTGCAAAACCCCCATATTTAATCTTCCACTTCTCTCAGAAAAACAACATATGCTTCAGATGGTCCTCCAGTTATAGTTTGTGATATGTATCTGTGACTTCAGATATTTTGAGGGAAGAAGATGCTTTGGGAAACCGCTAGTGTGATTGAACTGAAAACTGATCAACATTCAGGTAGTCAAAACTCAGGTCTGCATAGTTTATATCATATGTTCCCTGGGCTCACCTTCTTTGTGCTTGCTTTCAATTTTATTTTTATTCCTGCAGGCCAGCTGGGGATGAGGAGAAGGCTGGAAGAGTGTCTGTAGCAGAACTGATGGAGCTGAGGCTCAACAGAAAACTTTCCATTGCTTCAAAACTTAAAAGCAGGTCTCAAGAACAGGGAGTCTGAATACAAAAATGCAAAGAGTGTATAAACTCTTAATAACACTTTCAAGTACTCCTCCTAGTGTTACCCTCTAGGTAAGTAATTGCAGTTTATTAGAGGGAACTGATTTACTTATTTATATCAGGAGATAGAGTAGGATCGACACGGTAAAGTATAATTTATTGAAGGTTAACCTATCTATCAATTATTTAGAAGGGTTTTTTTCTCCACAGTATTTCTGTTGCATAAGGCAATATGGGCCTTATTTCTATGTCAGAGCAACTGAGACAGAGACGGAGGCATGCTTAGGGATAAGTTTGTGAATAGCAGTCCCAGGTTTTGAAACTCATTAAACCGTCTCACTCTCTTCCCCACTGATACATTTTTTGAATGTATTTTCTCAGTCAGTGATCACATTCTTACTTAACAATAGAGAACATATCAGGTGAAAACTACAGGTATTTAATTTCACATCAGTAAGTGGCATTACAGAAAAGAATCTCCTTCCGAAAGATAAAGCTTCCTTATATCTACTGGTACTTTAGCAGATGGTTGACATCACTTTTCCTTGCTTTTTCAAATAATTATGTAGCTAGATAATCACTGTATAAATCAAAGAACAAACTAAACTGAAAGAAGATCTAAGGGATCCACATGTACTTACTGCAATGAATCATCATTATGTGCTCTTTATAAAACCCCATCTGCTGTAAGGTTGCTAGTGTCAGCAAGTTTTATTACAAATACTACTTTTATAAAACACCTAATCCACTAGCATCAGTATTAGTTCAAAGAATTATGGTATAGATGTGTATATTATGCATGTTATACAACTCAGAGTATATTTATCAGGGCAGTAATACTATATTTGAATTCATCTTAACACAGAGCAGGTGGAACAATAACGTAAGCATCTATCTTCTGGTTCACAGGGCTGAACTGAGAATACAAGTGATACATTGCAGTTTACCAGTCATATAACTTCTGCGTGAATGAAATAATCCCTGTAAAAATTCAATCTCTGTTAAAAAAAAAAAAATAAATAAAAAGAAGAACTTTAATCATCCAGGAAATATCTACTCGGTTGTATCTTTGTGGGTAAAGGGAGTATAATAGACATTATGATCTTAAACATAAAGGAGACCTAAGACACATATCACCTTTCTAGTAAAAACCACTCTGTTAAATAGTTTCTATGAGGTCCTCCCATTTAGTTTGAACGTTTTATTTGATAGGAAAAAGCATCTCATATACAGTTAATGCCTAAGTAATCATGAGGTAGAGACATTACTATCTCTCTAAATTCCTCTGGCCAGGACAAGTGGATTTAAGTTTAAACTGCATTATTAGTTTAGCCAAATTTCAGAATTGGAGTGTCTACTGGGAATTTTTATGTCACATTCACTATTTTAAGACACTGCTGCTGACAATCAGCCTTTACAAGGTCTTGCTAAATACCTATCCCTTATCTTCTTATCCATTCCTAAATCGATTCTCTTGGGAAAATTCCATTTCCAGTTCAGTTTCCCAAACTTTACATTGTAGCCTCATGCATTCTGTTAGAACATAGCTCTCTTTTTGGATGAAAAAATCAATTTTATATTTTACTTCATAGATACATCAATATTGTTTTGAGGTACTATATGCCCAATAGTATCAGTATCAGTAGAAAAGGGGGTAGTTCTTTACATGTGTTAGGATCTATCAACTGCACCATGTGTTATGCTGTGGAAAACTGAAAGAATGGTTAAATTTTTTTATGTTTAATTGAAGTTTCAGATGATAGAATAGTAATAAATGCACAGCATTTTCAGTCTTCTATGTAAGTTTGAATTTTGGAGTAATATGTGCTTAACTTTTGCCATTATTGTATATTTATGGTAGGCCTGTTTGTATAGGGCTTGAAATTAAAAGAAACGTATTGATTATATGTGGCGACCTGTAAAAATTTGGAGAAATGACAGTGCCCTATTGGTCCCCAAAGTTTAGAGCTACCAATTTAGAAAATAGCTGATCCTCACCTGGTTATGTTGACAATGTTCCATTAAAGAAACTTCTTCAACAGGACTGGATGGCATTAACACACAACCATACTAAACTCTGTATCATTACAAGCCAACAGTTCTGGGAGGAATACTATTACAGTTATCTGAAATACAGTGAATGTCTTTCCTCCTACGTGTTACATTTAGCTTACCACTAATGTGAGAAGCATCATGCTTATATTAAACATTATTCTTATACTATTTCTGCCCTCTCTATTAAAACCTAGAACTTTGTAGGCATTAGGGAGTTTTCTATCTATATGATTTTCCATAAATTGGAGGTCCAGATGCAAAATTTAGAGCTCATAAACATTAGATGGATTTGTGAGTGACAATCCCTGGAGGGCTTTAGATCCATAAACTAATGAGACATACATATAGTGGAATAGGGAAGGGTATTTTTATCTGTGATTTACAAACTAGTTCCAAACTTGTTCAGGTCATTAATGTAAAACTTTATCCATTTTCCTAATATCAGCATTACAAAATTTTGTGAGATAATTAGCATCTTTACAAACGAATACATTATGAATTGGAACTGTAAGGGAAAAGTGATTTGGCATCATCTTCTAAAACTTTGGAGTCATAACATGAGTAAAATGGGTATAGCTTTCCACTAATTATGATGTAAAGGGTTACAATGGAAAGGGAATCGTACCTTCAAGTGTAAGATGACGTGTGACATATGGCAACCCTGTTAGTGAAGGGAGAGGCATGTCACGAAAGCAATAATGATTTTGCTTTATGTCATGCCACAAGGTAGCAGTGTTGTGGTACAATCTTGATAATTTTCTGATGCAAGTCACTGAGCATGGGATCAGCTCTGCTTCTATCAAAATCAGCAGAAGTTTTGCTGTTGACTTCTGAGGACTGTTTCCAATACAACCAGTGAAACCTCACTTCAATAGTTGATGTGCAATGTACTTATAAATATCACAATCCCTGCTACATAATATTTCATTATTGATTAGACTTCTAATCAATGCAAAAAAATATAATTTGATTTTGTATTTCTTTTTTCTTACTTTGTTCTAGTATCTGTGAAAGTGAAAATTACTACAACAAAAAGTGAAAATGTGAAAAAAAAGTGACTAATAGAGTAATTAAGGTAGGTTTTTATTCCATCAGTAGGAATTTGAGAATATTGTTCAGACAAGAAGTTTTCAATATATGCTTTTTTATTAGCTATTTTTTTCTATTGTTGAAGGCATATGTAATCAGGTATGAAGGTTTTTTTAATTCTGAAGATCAGATATTGTGGAAGGTCAATGGTTGTCTGGTGAAAATTAAACATTAGTTTTAATTTATTTTTTTTAATGGTTTGGGCTGAAAGGGGACCTTGAAGACCATCTAATTCCAACCCTCCTGCCATGGAGAGGGACACCTTCCACTAGACCAGCTAAGTTATTTGACATACAGGATGCCCATAAAATGATGCAGTACAAATATCAACTAAAAGACTGTTCCTGTTGCACTTGAAAATTTCACAGTCAAAACCATGTATACAGGGCTAACATAAAACCAGAGCCCCATCCAATCTGGCCTTGAACACCTCCTCCCCCTCCTGCTGCACTGACCTTGGTGTCTGCACATTGGTGCTGTTGCTGGCACCAATATTCTCACTCTTCTCTCTGGCTGCTGTTCTGCTGCAATTTTCTTTTTCCCCCTTCTTAAAAGAGAGGTGCTGCCAGTGTTGCTGATGGGCTCAGCCTTGGCTAGTGTCATGTCCGTCTTGGAGCTGTCTGGCATTGGCTCCATCAGACGCCGGGGAAGCTTCTAGAGGCTTCTTGCTGAAGCCTCCCCGCTACAAAAACCTTGCTATGAAAACCCAATATGGGAGTTTATAAGTGACCTAGGCATTAAAATACATAGGAAATTATCAAGAAGAGAAGGGGCAGGGTAGGAAAAAATGTCAGCCCTTTGCAATGACTTAAACAGTTATCCCGTATTGAAAAAAACACCCACAAATGTGCTTACACATAGGGCTATGTCATGGTACCATGTCCCTAGCTGGGATCCAGGTCTCATAATCATCGTGACAGATCAGAACAACCAGTGTGTGAACATAAAACCTTATTGCATGGCACATGTGGAATGGGACCAAACACAGGATCAACCAAAAACGATACTCTTGGCACTGCATAACTATTGTGACTTGACTCTTCAGAGTTTCTATTTTTTTAATCACAATTGTTTTTTTCTGGATTTAACGACATATATGTTTGGTGAGAGATAATTGGATTCTCTGTGTTCATAACTGCAAGATTTCATTAAAGAGTAGAATGACTTACAGATCCACCCTAATAACTTGGCAGTACAGACCAATTCAGAGACAGACAGATGGCTTAAAGAAAAAAATCCAGAATTTTATCAGCAAAAAATCCTGATTTTAAGTTCATTCTAATTATCCTAATGTCCTTTGAACAGCAGTGATCTCAGTTTTTTATATATTTTGGCTACTTCAGTTAACAAACAAAAATCAGTTTGTTGTCTTTTTTTCTAGACAGAATTATGTCGTTTTGTAAAGTGCAAGAAAGGTACAATTTTTAATAAATACTAAAGTAGGATTAGCTTCTTTTTTTTCTTAGTCACACAGTCTATAATAAAAGGATCCTATCTAATTTTTATTTTAATAATTATTTTTTATGTGTGTATACACATATTTACAAAGAAATATATCACAACTAAACACGTGCACACAGTGCCAATTTTTAAACAGTTAACTATAATACTCTGAGTTTTACACCAGTGTAGCCCAGTGCATTTAACTCACTCATGAGTGTGGATTTAACTCACTGTTCAGAAAGAGCATGTGAAGAGTGTTGCTTGGTAGGAATCTTAAAAATAATTTATTTTATAAAACTGAATTTAAAAACAATTGTACGGTGTCCTTGTGTTTTTTAATATGCATATATAGCATTTATTGAAGATCCTCTATCAAATCTTGCTTGAAAAATAGTGAACTTTTTGCAAAGGAGTTGCTCCTTTTTTACCTCCTCAGTTTTGTCACAATTTCAAAGTGACCCTAAAAGCTCTGTCTGTAAACATTTCCTATTTACACCTGTGCAACTTAGTTTTCTTCAATGAGCTTCCATAAATAAAATGGAGCATCATCTGTAGCATCAACAGAGCAGAACTGATCACCATGGGACTCCAAAAGGTTGGTTACACAAAATTGGTTAATCTATTAGTTAGGGGAGTAGAACTGTAGTCTGATAGAGATTATTTCACTATTTCAGGCACACTGAATATGCAGATCTCATTGCTAGTTGGGTAGGGGATCTTCAAGACAACTGCTGCAACCGAAGAAAATAGTATTGACTTGGTAGATGCAAATCATTCTTGAAAGTACTGTAAACTAAGTCCCTTGATAGACTAACGTGCAAAGACATATTAAAAGCTTTGGATTTGTATGAAGTCTGAAACAGAACTCCTGATACTTACAGGTATCAGACTCCCCTGAAATTTGGGTTGGTTTGCTTAACACTGTATTTGAAGGGTGGCTGCATCCTGACACAAAAAGATATGTTTGTGTGTGTGTGTGTGAAGTTGCTAATAGAAACCTGTTCTCTGTTTACTGTGTTATTATCACTGTGAACAGCAGAAGAATAATCAGAAAAATATTCTACAGTGCATAAAAAGTGTTTACTGGGAGAAGTGTAAGGGACAGGCAGCTCTCATTTTCACAGGGAACCTCTAGGATATTGCATGGTATTGAGCAGGAAGGGAGGTGAAGTATTTGCCTGGGAATCTGATAAGTTCTTTTCAGTTACTAGTCTCCATTTATTTATTCTTCTGGGGAAGTCAGTTCTTTAGAAGATGGGAAACCTGTCTCTGACAGAGCTTTTCATTGTTCCCCTGTGAGAAAAGTCAACTTTTGTTTCCCAATTTTGACTGTATTCATGACTGGTAGAAGCCTGAAGTCTCTACTTACCAGAGACAATGTATTTCTATCGGTAGAGAGAAAGAGAGACCCTTGCTCTGGATGATCTTTGAACTCTGGGCTCACCTTTTTCTTGTCTTCTTTCCCACTCTTCTATTATTTAACTATTCAACACAAAGTAGCAATTCGCTTTTACTGAGAAGCTTAATCCCCTTTTTCATTCAGCGTGCCAGTCTTTCCTCTAGCTCACTGCCTAGTAACCTTATGGCCTTAATTTGGGATTGATTGTATGTAATCTCCTCACACCTCAAGCCTTGCCTTCTGCACTTGAAGCAAACCAGTGTTCTGCAAAACTCAATGCACCTTCCTGCTCAGCGCCATTCCTCTTCCTTTTAGAAACCTGGCAATACTAGGTAGAGAAAAGCCCATACTGTTGTTGATCTGGATATGAAGGATCATAGGCTGCAGGGAAAGGAAGAGAAGCAGGAATAATATACTATTATGCAAAGACAAAACTCATCTGAACCTATCCAAGAGTTGTAGAGTTCCCATGGCATGTAAAGGGCATAGGGAGAGAGAGGCATCCTTCTATTTTTCTTTTCTAAAGATAACTTCAGTTTCTTAAAACCTCTTTTTCCCACTGTGAACAGAAACATCTAGTTTGTGCTGCATGAAGCATATGACCTGCACGACCAGAAGTCTTTTGGCAGGAGCAAATTGGATGGGAAGCTTTACTGCATAATGTAACTAGCAGTTTTAATACTACTAAGTATGCATAATTGACAAAGCCTCAACTTCAATAATAAAATTCTAAGTATTTAAAATAAGACCTTGCAATTTCAGTAATATTACCTTATATCTTAGTCATCAAAAATACATAAACTACTTTTACATCCCACATTTTAGAAATGTGATTAGTTTTTACGAACATAGTTTTGCATCTCCAACTCACTAGGTTTTTACATTGTAAGTCTTGCATTGTTAGTTTTGCCACTTTTCTAAAATTTTAGTTACTTTTTTCAAAAGTACGTTTTTGTCCTAGTATCTCTATGGAATAACACAAATGCACGGAAAGGTTTTAAGACAGTGGAAAAGAAATAAAAGAATTCTCATTATTATAATAGTTAATGTTCTGGTATACATTTGAATATTTTAGTTTAAAATTTTGATTTGAGGAACATCACTTAATACTTTTTCATTGGTTGGTATTGCTAAGAAAATTCATAAGACCTGAAATAGTTCTGAAGGTAAAAGTTTGCTTTCTGGAGATCTCTCTTAAATCTCAGCAGCCATTCGGTGCAATTTTGTGAAGTGTATCAGGGCATTAATTAATTTCTGTCTTCCTCTAGAAATGTGTAAACCCATATATGAAATATCTACAAGTCCTTTTACAGTTAATATCTGACCCTGGAGATGCCATAAGCTCACTATTGTGTATTTTTTTTAATGATAAAATTGCCTCACAAGTGAAGTTTTGTCCCTATGCATGCCCATGACTACATAAGCCTGAAACATTGTCAGACTTTATTAAAATACATTTTGCTAGGAATATAATAAGTAGAAGTAGAGCTTTGGGCTTCCTTCCTGCAAACTCCAATAGATATTTTAAAGAATATCTAATAGACTAATCACGAGACATAGAAGAAATTCCTTCTCATTTTAGCTAAAGGTGGTTAGATAATTCATTTGTACTCTCTTACACATGACTAAAGGGTTCTGAATTTACCAATCCTATCTTGTATACCAAGTCTAACTCGTATAATAACGAAGTTGTAGGACTCCCTAAACCTTGCTAGCTGAAACCATTTTACTTTACAGAGAATAATTAAAGATTTACTGGGATACAGAAGAGAAGGAGGGAAATGGTGGACTTGCTTGTTAGCCAGTGGGAAGTACAGTTGCATAGCAAGGGAACCTAAGTTTTATTCCTTCTTCAGTTGAAGTTTGCAGATTTTAGGTTAAGCTCAGTCTGGGAGAGGAATCCACAACTTCCTCATGAAGGAGTTGCCCACACACCTCAGACTATGCAATCTTGTGAATTTTTCTTGCATGTACCTGCCAGGGAGCAGCATAGCCAGGCTGCTCCAAAGGGAAGGGTTCCTGGGGGCTGAGTGTAATAAGGTCAGCCTTGTTATGTAGCACCCTGCCCCCACCGCAGTTTATGCCATAACCATGAGGGGTGTTTGTGGTGGCTGTATCCAGCTTACTCTTAACTTTGGGGGATAGATGGCAATATGGTAGCCAAGAGCTGTCTGGAATGGTGGCCCAGGTGTCTTGCTGTATTCAAATATGACTGTAAGTCAGTCATCTTACTCCATAAACAGTGGACAGCCCAGGGTCTGCTGAGCAATCTGGCATGGCAGTAGGCTGCACACCAGGATCTCCCCTTGAGCAGGCCTGCCTCTCAAGGTTACCCCTCAAGGCTGAGATCTCTCTTGCAAAAGCAAGTTCTTGGTGATTCATAGCATGTTAACTTTAAAATCTTAGCTAAGTAATATAAAGGACTGATTGTGCACATAAAATCCTTTAGACGTAAACAGTTGACCAAGTCTGGGAGTGAGTGTGGATGCAGCTGCACCCAAACTGTCCTCTGAGAAGGGATTTAGTATGCAAGGAGGTCCTTTCTGAGCCTCAGGTCTCAACGGGAGGGTCTCCCTGACGGTTTTGTCTGACCCTGTTCCCTGTGCAGTAAATAATCAAGTGTACCTTGCCATGGAATCTTGTTAAGCCGCTGTCGCAGTTACTGTTGAACTTTGTTAACTCACTGTTTTGTATCAATAGGGTATATTGTTGTTTCTCTCTTCCGAGTGAAGTGCATGACCCCATCCGTGACACATGCCCTTTTCTCCCCTCCATTTCAGTACTCAGGTAGCATAGGAAGCATTAACATCCGAAAAAGGGGAAGAAACATTAGAAAGTTTTTGTACATTTGTTTTATCTGTATTATTGGTAATGAGCCATATAGGTTGGACAATTTGGGTTATGAATGTATATTAAGATTTTAAGAAAACTAACAATGAAATCTTATCTTTGTGTAGAAGGTGTGTTTCTTCAGGCCAAATAAATTGCATGCAATATTGGGTCTAGTATCCTTGTCCTTGGAGACTGTCTGTTAAATCTGAATGCAGGAGTTTTTACCTCAAGGATGGTTCAGGTTGGAAGTGGAATTATTAATATATACAATGAAATAACACATTTACAATCTTCTTTATTAAACTGAAAAGGCTGTGTTCATATATATTAATTTTATCTGTTATTTTTAAAGCCTCAGTATTTTGAAAGCTCAGGTATGCTACAGATGCTTCCCACTGGGTTATGCTCCCTCTTTCTTCTTAGGCCTGTGAAAGGTAAGGTTAGCCTCCTATCTTGAATACTGAAACTTGGTTGCATACCCTTGAATAAAACTCACTATAGAGACTTGCTCCATTCCTGAACCTTTCTGGGCACTAACCCTGCTCCTGAATTTAATGTGGTACCATAAAAAGCATGATGAAACCAATTTAATGGATTAGCAGGGAGCGTACTTCCACATAAATTTTGGAAAGTTGGTCTTTTAAGGATGATGTAGCCTCTTACATCTTTTCCTGGAAAGCAGCATGCATTTCCACTAAAATATTTTTCTTTCCCATGTTCAGAACTTTTCAAAATAAAGAGAAATTGGATAGTCCAGGTAACCAATGTTTGCTTACTCACCAGAATATATGTATTTCCCACTGCTGAAGAAATGTAGCATTTTCTCTTTTGTATGCAATCTGGCTTCTCTGTTCAAAGGTAGATTGCAGGAACATGTCACCTCATTATTATTTTCATGGCAATGTACCTGAAATTTGGGATAAAAAATCTGTACTGAGATCCTGATTGGTACAGATTACAGATCCGTAAACTGATCTTTTTTCATATGTTTTTAGTATCAATGCATTCCAAACATATTAGTTGAAAAAGCCAGAAAGGTAAGCATAATAAAATCTGAACAGTGTAGTAAGCAACTACCTGGCAGCTGACAGCATGCTGGCAAAAGGAAGTTTTCAGGAGGAGGTGAAAAGAGAAAAATGAAGTGACCTTTACAATTTTTCAGAAATTAACATGACTAACATAATTAACATGTACATTAATCCCGCTTTAAATGCACTAGAATTACTATTAATACATTTTATTTTGGTAAATATATTTAAAAACTCACATGTGTTTATGAGTAGAATTACCATCTATGGACTTTAATATCATGATTATCCTTTTAATTATTACTACCAGTGTAACATTGTTAGGTAATGAAATAGTAATAGGCTTCAGGAAATGGATCTTACACCCTTAATTAGATGTAGTGCAGAAAAAAAGAAGAGTCATAAAGTTTTGAGAGATCAAGTACTGAAATAAGTTAGTGTTAGTTAAAGTAGTCCTCGTTCGTGTTTGGAATACAGGATAAAACACTTAAGACAGATCCGTGGAGTCTGGTATTTTATCTGCGATGCAATATAGCATCATCCTTTCTAAAAGGCAAAAGAATTCCTTAGTGAACAATTATGAAATAACTTGCCTTTTGGGAAGTTTTCTTCCTTCTGTCAGTTGATTTTCACTTGTTCAGTAAAATATGAAGCTTATGTCTCTTCAGATAAAGTGCATCTTACCTAATGCAACTAAGTGTCTAATCCTTTAAAAGCCTGCGTCTTTGACCTCAGTGTATCTAATTAAAGATATTATACACATGGCATGAGAAGTGAAAGCCATAGGTCAAGCAAGGTCAACTGAAAGGTGTAGAGTAAATGAGGAGTATATAGATACATCATACTGCAAGTCCATAAATACAACACATAAAATTCCTCATTCTTAGACCTATAACTTTGTTGTTGTCTTTTTTATTGATCGCTTAACTTAGTAATATTCCTTCTTCCTGCCCTCATTGTTCCATTTCTTTTTTTCCATTCTACAGGTATTGCTACAAAGAAAGACACATTCAGTTGTTTAATCCACTGCACAATCCTACCAATCTAAACTTCTTTTCTTTTTTCCAAACACCTGAAAAGAGGGCTCATACAACAGATTTTAAAGAGTTTTGCAAGGTTTCAAGGCCAAAGCCAATTAAAAGCTTAAAGGAAGAAGGTAACACAAACAAGATTGTAAACTAAGATGATCCGAGTCTTTGGCAGACATGGGATCTGGAGAAAGAAGACAGAAGCCGTAAGGCATTACTTTTCATCTCCTGACTCTGAAAATGGCAATGAGCCAAAGCTTGAGATGCTCTAAACTGCTGTGATTTTAATAACTCTTCCATATAGCCAAAGGCCAAGGATCTGGTCCAGAGATCGTGCCTGCTATCGTGTCTGCTCATTTGTGTTTAAAATCTCATTAGCATGATGGAATTGAGAATACATGGTAGCTCAGGTCATAGTGTCCTATGCTTTTTGTAATGAGGGTTTTTTTAGCCTATATGTAGTATATAACTCATTAATGGGGGGAAAAAGGACCCTGAAGCTGTACAATGGAGTTATTTTCTAAGGCTTTTATTAAAACTAAGGGGATGATGTTGTGGCAACACATTATATCTATGGCATCAGAATGGCACCAGAATGACATCCACAGAAGTACCAGGTGTCTGTTGAAAACCTTTACTTATAGAATTATTTCACTGAGCAATTATTTCAGTTACATGGGGGTATATAGCCCTTTAAGTATACAGATCTGTAAACATATAAAAAGTGTTAAAATCCAGTGCTTCTCTGTGGAACCTACTTATTCTTACTTCTTTATAGAAAGGTTTTATCTTTCCCACCTGGGATTAACAAGAGTTAATACTTAGAATTTAAATTTGTCCCTGCAAGGTAATTACTATAATCTGCTGTGTACAAACATCCCACTGTCTTTGATTTTACTCTTGTGCCATGGTATCAAACCAACAAGTTTGTCATTGTGCTTACCAAATACACAGATGGACAAATATGTATTTTCATTGTGGATTTTAAATAATATTAAAATAATATTTAATATTAAATAATATCTCAGTGTTACTAAATGAAGAAACAGTAGTGACTGTATCTCGAGCCTGAATATAGAGGAACTGGAGTGGAGACAGCAGCCTTTGTAGCCAGTCACATCTCAGAAGAACTCAGAGAACTGGGCTTTAGCTTTAGTTTTCATTTAAAATAAGAGGAAGTGATTAGAACGTTGAGTTCAAAGTTAAATTGAAACAGCAAGGATTTTTGTTTCACAGGTCAAACATGGGCAAAAAGATCATTTGGTTGGTTGGTAGACCCTCAGGAGGTGGAAGGGATCTCAAAGAGCTTAAGCCATCTCTTTGTCAATAAAAGAGTTGCCTTTAGGACAAATATAAACTTCTGCAATAAAAAAAGATTTCTCTGGCCTTAAAACATAAGCAGTTCACTGTTTGTATTACATTTTTAAATAACAGGATCCTTCTTCCACAAAACAGCTCTGAACAGAGTCAAAGGGTCCTTAACACTGTCATGTTTTTAAATTTGAAGTGTATCACAAAGAATTATACGGTTTAAAATCCCCATAATTAATTGCATGTGTGGAGAGCAAACAAAGAGAGATTTCTTATGTAACACTGTTTTAAGGGCAACCAACTGCTACTGTTGCCAAATTTGATTGCTGCACAAGTAGTGAGAAAAAATATAAGTACAACTATATTCTTTTTCAAATTACCTCCTTTACTTTGATCCAGAGAACTGATTTAGGATGGTTATTTTGTCCAAACTTTTTTTTTTTGAGAGAGAGATTCCTTGCTTAGAATACTGATGGAACATTATTGATAATAGTCTCAGACAAATTGCCATGATTTAGGATGGTTTTTTTGCAATTCTTAATGGTTGATTAGGTGGATAGACTGAATTGTCTTCAAGAAGTCCTTGCACTTTTTTTGTAAAGTTTAATGACATAGTAAGTCTTTACAAGAATGTATAGGTACATGTAAGGATGGTTATGAGGAATATGAGGTAGTATTGATGTAAGTGGCATTTTCCATTTCCTTTTAAATACTATATTTTGCACCCTTTTTATATATTATCCTGTGTTAATGATTGCTTAGTTAAAACTCAATATTTTAATAAAAAGTACCAGAAATCTAAGTAACAAAGTTGGTATAGCTGAAGGACCAACTCTTGACGTTATTTCTAAACTGTAGAAACGATGGATCATATAACAGTACGATGTTGAAGTATCCTGGCTATATGCCTTTACAACACCTAGAGGATGTCCGAGTAGCTACATACTTTTTCCAGGAAAAGGAGCATTAGGAAGGTGACAGCTGCCACCCTTGAAGTGATGAAGGTATCCTGGGTGTCTCTGTCAAGCTACAGCCTAAGGCCAGTCTTGTTGGAGATACAAGGAACTGTTAAAAGTAGTGACAGGCATTTTAAGCAAGAAAGAATTGAGGAAAAAGTGAAAGAAAAATCAGTGGGGAATTGTATTTATTATAATTTGTTCTTAACACGAAATAGAGCAGAGAGGCAAAACTTTTTTTCTTTGAGTGACAGAAATGTAAACAAGAGAATTATGATTCCTTTTGAGAAATTAAGATTGTACTTTGTTCATGACGAAAAATAAAACTGCACGTAGTGTACTAGTAAAATATTTACTAGAAGGCATTCTGTTGCCTCTGACACAAAGGGGCCTTGAGGCTGAGAAAACCCTTAAAGCTATAACCTTTTAAGTAATTATATGATTGATTTCTTCTGTAGTGTGCTAGATGAGAATATATTCTTACAACTTTGAATAAGTTTGAGATGGGATAAGTTAGAGCTGCTAAGAGTTGTTTTAATTCTCATTTCTCTAATCAACAGACCTGATGTGTCTCTCAAGAGTGACTCTTCATAAACCAGCATTGCTCACAACAGTAACAAACTGAAATTTTCCTGAATGCTTGGAAAATACTTTAGACAGCTAACTCCATTTGAAATGAACACTAGTACACTAGTTGCATGCTCCTGACCTGGAGCTTCTGTTTTACAGATGTCTTCCTGTTTTTAAGGCATTTAATTACAATAAAAGTCAAAACTTTTTGGGATTCTGTAAAAGTGACTCTGTTTATTGTTCCCATTACTGCTGCAATTGCTGGAGGGGTGCATGGTTACTAAAGGATGGCTGCACATTATAGCTGTCACAACTGTGATGACCCACTAGACAGATTTATACAATTTGTATCAGTGCAGATATGCCAACCTGCAGGAAATGTTCTTGTGTGTAAGTACAGAAGCAAGGCCAGAATGAAAAGAAATGCTGACTTTAGTTCAGAAACATCCACCGGTTTTGAGGTCAACAAATTAAAACACTATCAAAATAACTTCAGACTTGCATTCTGAAACGACCTGTATTGTCTGTCATTGCTATGTCTCTAAAAATAGGTATTAGAAATTTTTAGAAGGGGTACTCGGTGTGGTTTGTGGGATGACTAGTTAGTACAGGCATTGATGTATGTGTTAGCTGGCTGTTAGAAGGTAACTTCTAGGTAGCTGCTAGCTCATTGCAATTGTAATTTTTCAACAGTTTTAAACACTGAGGTAAGTGACAGCAGCTCTAGTAATGTAATAAAGGACTATTTTTTTGCATAAATGTGTTGAAATCTAATGGGAAAAAAATTAATTTATTTAGCAGTTGAATTATAACATTCCTTGATCAGGCTCTATTTATCTTGACATTAAGCCTGATAACAAATGGGCAATTTGAAAATATAGTGCCTACCTATATTCTCTGTGGAGTGACATCCGATGGGGCACCAAAAGGAAGAGGCAATAAGAATCATAATTGCATACTATAAATACACTCTGTGTTATCTGTTTTCCATTTTGAAAACACCACCTTTCTATGTGTTTCTGTATCTCATATATAAACTGTGCCGTATGCAAGACTGAGCGTGCTTGCCGCAACGGGCGCAAACTAGCACAGTTCTTAATTCTGAAGAAAAATAACATCAAGAAATACATGCAAACAGACCTTGAATAATTTCTGGGTTGGGTGGGGGTTTTTTTAATCTTCTTCAATGTGAACTCTTTAACAGCGAGCATTGGTTAAAAATGCTACTTAAAATAATGATTTCTACTAAAAGGAAAAGTAAAAAGTGACACTGTGTAGTTGTTTGGTTAATCGGTACAACTGACAGCTTGACAAATGTCCCTTGTCAAATGAAGCCGCAACACATATTCTTCAGGCTCTTCACATTTCATGGCAATTTATTTCTCCTAACCCCCTGACTCTCCACCCCCCACCCCTCACACCCCAAATGTGTAATAAGAATGTAGTTTCCCTCTTGCATGGTAATAGTCAGCACCTCAGGTGACCACATACACAGCTACTGTGACACAAAAACCCCATTCTTTCTCTCTAAACAAAACAAACGGAGAATTCACTGGTGGCAGCAGTCCAAATAGGCCTCTGTTTATCTTTATCTTTTAGTTGGTCAATCTACTACTTCAATTATTTCTAGAAAACACAATAAATGACAAGTTTTCACCCTGAAGTTAATAAAAATGTAAATCTGAAAAGGAAACTGTAAGTAAAGTGGTAACTTTGGAGCTGTAGGCAAAAGAGAGTGGCACTATGGCCTGTGAAACATGAAAAAGATATTATAAATATAGTTATTTTTCAATTCTGGACAGCCCCTATGTTCTGCAGCTCACAACCTTTACCTTGGCAAGCTCAGATATGAATTTTTCTAAAGCAAAAGTTCATTTGGAAGTTTATTTTACAATAAAATTTATTACATGAAATATAGAAGGCAAAAATGGATTGACATAAAATAGTGATAACTCCAGAAGTTCAGATTCCAATCTCAGCTGAAAAGCATAACTTTGTTTCCAACTGATTTTAAATAGTTATCTCTGGAAGGAAGGCAGGATCTCTGTGAATTGCTAACCTGGTTTTACTGATCAGTACTGGAAAAATGATACAAGAATGTACTTTTTTCACAGTTTGCCCGCTATTCTTTAAAAACTTTCACTCAGAATAAAACCTGGATTAGCAGTAATTGTAATATACATACAAAGAGATGAGGAGGGCAAGGGGAGAGAGGGGAGGAGGGAGAGAGAGATGTTGCCATAGCACAGACTTTCAGTAAGCATTCGTTTTGAAAGATGGGGTTATTCTGTTATAAAGATAGTAGGGATCAACAAATGATTCCAAAGTACTGAATACCTTTAGATTACATTAAATCAGACTAAATAATTGGCTTCTTTTGTATCTTCTCAGAAAAAAAATGCTTGTGAACTTAATATAAAAGTGGTAATGTTTGGAAGGATAGGTTTCATTCATAACTTAGTTAAGAAAATCCTTACACTTTCCTGACAAAATACAGCATTTTCATAGAAAGTGCCATTAGGTGCTGAAAAAAAGATTATATTATGGAAGGACTCACAGACAAATTAATGGAAGACTGTCAGAGACTGAAATGATTAATGATTTATGCATTCTAGGAGACTTTTTGCAGGCTTTTGACTTGCATGATACCTCTGATGAGCAGTTGGGCCCCTCCCTCCCTCCAGTGCTGAAGGTGTGAAGTCCTGAGCTGAGCTTGACACAAAAGACTCAGCGCAGACCTAGAAGATGCCTCAGGTGGACTAAGCCCTAAAAAGGCAAGAAGTTGCCTCAGAGGGGCTAAGCCCTAAAAGGCAAGAAGATACCTCAGGTGGCCAATCGGGCCCATCTCTCCCTCCAGTGCTAAGCCCTAAAAGGCAAACAACTCTTCATGCCAGGGAGGTGCAAAAGCATGCTGAGGGTATATAAACTGACTGGTGACTTTGAGAATTTGGGGGGTTCTCCTTCTCCCCCACTGCCTGCGAATTAAGACCATCACTCTCAAGCATCACTGGAAACCATGGCTCTCGAGCATCGCTGGATCCATCGCTGGATCCATGGTAACAGCATCGCTGTTACCATGCTTGTTGATACAAGATTGTTAAAATAAACTTTGTTTTCAGACACCGGTTATTTAGTGTCATTTCACTTTAATCCACCCCAAGGGAATTATTGATAAAAACCTGAGTTACCCCCCTTCCCCTTTTCCTGGGGCGGGTCGTAACAAAGACCATGTTCCTTTCAGGGCTTCAACAGTCCACCTCTCCGAATCACAATAATTCCTGCATCTCTAGCTGAAGTTGGCAGTAATGTACAATACAGCTGAGTTCTCACAAGGAACAAACATACATGCTTCCCTAAGAAAAAATGTATGTAAATAAGGCTTTTATAGGAAAGTCAAATACTGGGGTAGAGAAGGTTGGACAGAGCACATGAAATGAAGAATCTTCTATCAGTTTACGATCTCCATAAAAAAAATGGTGGAATAGATGCTGACTCTAGGAGAGAATTAAGTGAAAACAAAATGCTGACATTCAGTTCTTCACAGAAGACAATTCTGATTCTCTAATTTTATTCTTGAGATCAATCCCTTAAATGCCTTCTGTATTTAGTGAGATTTAGTATTACAAGAATTTATGGCCAAAACTTGGATTCTTGAGTGCCTTTGTACTAGTAATTCCACTGTTGTCAAAAGAAGTGCTCATGTCAGAGTCCATGGACCTATACGGATTTTGAGCAAGTATTAAAGGACATTTAAGAGATTTATGAATGTTATTTGTTTACCACAGTGGCATATTAGAATTAATTACGTTTAAAGATTATATAATTAATTTTTGAGAAATCTATGAAATTCATGTATGCCATGAATTCCATGAACTTTTGCAAAAAAATTATTTCTAAAAAAGGTTTTGAAAAAGTGACAGGGACTATTTTCAAGTAATCCAATGGGGACATATTGCTTTCATTTAAACTCTGAGAGAGAGATAGATATTCAGAAAACTGAAGTCATTTCACAGAAATAGGCTGCAACTTTCTGGCTGGAAGAGTAAAAGCCATCAGAATCTAGTCCTGTGTCTTTTTCTTTGTGTGGCTTTCTTCTGGTTTTGGTTTGTGTGGGATTTTTTTCCGTGTAAACTTGCAGAAGAATAAGTACCTAAGATTAAACAAAATTACCAGGTATAGTGCACAAGTAATTTATAATAATCAAGGTCTCTAGGTACACAGAAAATGAAGAATTCTTCTAGGAAAGAATTTACAATGTAAAAAGGTAGCATTAGTGTCAGAGAATGATTAGATAGTTAACAGTTTTTAGCAGCAAAGTGCTACCTTTATAAAGTTCTTCTCAGTTTCATTAATCTAGTCCATGACAGAGAGGATTTTGAGCAGCAAGAGAGCTGTATGAAGAATATGTAGACTATTACTGTTCTGCCATTACTGCTGATGCACTGTTGGGTTATCATGCCACGTCTCTTTCATCTTTTTATGATCTCTACGTGCCCTATAGCTATTGCTACATTATATTTAATCATCTTTAACAGCTTGAATGTCAAAAAGTTAAATAGTTTTAACTATCTTTCTTTTTTTTTTTTTTACTGTAACAATATGCAACTTAACAGCACCTCTGCTGAGCTTGTTAAGAACTATTGACAGATTTTGTGCCATCCTGTGCCAATGTCTTCACCATTTTTATGATCATGTGATGCATTTATGCACTATGGAAGCTGGTTTTATTACAGCCATGATCTTCCTTTGATATTCTTCTTCCTTCTAATTTGCCTCTCACTAATTGCTTAAGTCCTAGACACAGTTTTTCCATATGCTGTCCATAGCTGAAGGGAGAACAAATAATAATGTAGTCCTTTTTCTGTAGAGCTGGTGTCTCAGCATTTTTTCAGAATAATTGATCTTTTCTTATATGTGTATAAAAAGCTTAATTCAGAATTTCTTGTCCAAACATTCCAGTTTCAGGCCCGTCTTTTTCTGTTAATTTCAATATCAAGTATAAACTTTGATCACTGATGATCAAGAAAGATGAGTTAAAATTGCAATAGATGTTGCTAGGTTGATAAGAGAAATAGAAAATTTATCTTATATGAAGGGTCTAACAGAAGGCAACTAGATTCACAAATAAAGTGTAAGAGTGATTAAAGATGGGACAACTCTTTAAGTTAAGGAAATCTATAAGGAGTTTCTTTCTATGCAGCAATAGTTAAAGATAATGATAAATAAGTTGTAAATCCTATAACTAACTTCTACGGGTAAGAAGCATAGGAGGTTTAAGCTTAAAAAGAAGTAATTTTCTGAAATAATTGTATTACATGGTTGCAAAAAGGAACAGGGGCTGGATTTGGTGATCCTAATTCCTGTCAAATTTTCATTGCTTCTAATTTTTTTTTTCCACCTTTCCCAATAATATGGAAGAAAAACTTTTCTTCCTTGCCATAGTAAACCAAAGATACTTAAACCTTTCCAGTTTAAAGGATTTGTCTCCTTGACTGCTTCCATCAATATATTTCTAAATTTTTTTCAGATTCATGTAGTAGACTCTGAAAGTGCCTTTGTGACTTTTCCACTAATAAAACATTTTCAGATCCAGTTGTGAAGTCACCTGGCCTCAGCATCACCAGGCAACGCAAGATTTACTGTGCTGGTCAGGCAGGTGATGAGACCACTGGTGTACTGACTCTGGTGTTGCTCCTCTGGCATACATGCCCAACACTATTATAAATACTGGAAGGGAAGGTTTACAGTAGACAGAGCCAGGCTCTTTTCAGTGATGCTCAGTTACAGGGTCAAAGGCAATGGGCACAGACTAAAGAATCTGCCTGAACTTCAAGAAACACTTTTTATTGTGAGGATGACAGAACACTGGCACTGGGTTGAGAGGCTGTAGAGTCTTCATCCTTGGAGATACTGTAA
Organism: Lepidothrix coronata; assembly: GCF_001604755.1. Taxonomy (NCBI): domain Eukaryota; kingdom Metazoa; phylum Chordata; class Aves; order Passeriformes; family Pipridae; genus Lepidothrix; species Lepidothrix coronata. The sequence continues at coordinate 4,389,146 of NW_016690236.1, read as the reverse complement.
AAGCATCTAGATATGGTCCTGGACAACTGCTTCTGGATGGCTTGAGCAAGGGGTTTGAACAAGATGACCTCCAAAGGTCCTTCCCAGTCTCAACCATTCTGTGATTCTATGAACAGAGGGTCTCAGTCAGGCAACAGTGTTTTCAGGAAAAGAGAGAGAATTACCAATCTGGAAAAGATAAATTATAAATCACTATCTGCACTATCAATTGACTGGGACTTTTCAATCTTCAATCCATTCTCATTTCCCAGTTACCATTATTTTTTACTTCTCTTAATAGTAACTTAAATATAAGTTCAAAGTAAATCCAATACATTTTTAAAGAAAAGAAGTGAGATACAAGTTAATGTTTTAAGATTTACAGTTTATTGTCAATTTCGTGGTAACAGTCCAGAATTTTTACACTGAGATTCAAATTAATTAAAAGAATGCTTTATGAGAAAGGGTCTTTAATTTTACTCTTCTTAATTAAATATTTCTTTGTCTTTTCAGTCTGAATTTTAGAGGATTTTTTTTTACCTCCAGAACTTCTCGGGAACAGGAAAAGACATTTACCTGCCTAAAATTTACTCCCTCTGAAGGCTTCTGTCTAAGCTTAAACTTTTCCTTCCGTGACTTTATGAAAGACATTTTAATTTCCCAAATCAGATGCAACCGGGTTTATAATCTCATGCTTAGACTGAGTTTCATAATAAGATTAAAAGAAATATTCTCAACAGAAGCACATAATTGAAAGAAAGAGTAGGTACTAGACATCAATACAGAATTGATCCTTGTACTTTCAGTCTACTTCCAGAGCAAATAGTAATAATATTCTCTATAAATACTTACAGATAGCTACTTCTGCTTGCTTGAATTAAATCAAAAAGAATACACCACTCTCACTCATTAGAGAGCTTCCAGAACTTTTTCAGGCAATTTAATTCCTAAACAGACATAATCTATCTCTACATTTTCCTATCTAGTTCCAGAAATCATCAGAGTTTCACTTCAACATGTTTAGGTGTTTTGATTGCTGAATTGTTTGTTTGGCTAGTAGCTGTCTTTGCAACAGTTTTTTCACCGCTACAGCTATTTACATGATCAGACACTTCCATTAAGAAATATACCTATGCCAGCAAAAGAGATGTCTACAGATGCCTTCTTTAATTTAAAAATTACGCTTTTGTCTCAAGCTTAAAAACATAAATGCTACTCTACAGTGCATGGTAAGCATGTAACGTAACATAATGTAATATCAAAAATGTTCTTAATTAGTGCCTTTAATGATTGTCCTTAGGTTAGGGATATTGTTTAAACATAGACTGTGGCCAAAAAGAATCTAGATTTTTTTTTTATTGTTGTTTTACATTCTTCTCTCTCAAATACTTTTTTTTTTCTGGCAAAAACACAAGTGCTTTTTTCTGTAAATGTCTATTTGAGGTTCTGAATATCCACCACGTTGCTTCTAACTTCTTCTTGATAACAACATGTTCAGTACAAGCAAATCCATCATTTCTGAAATAAATTGTTGGAAAAAGAGACAGTCTTTCTCAAAATCGAAGGATTTGGTTTCATTATAAAGCAAAAGTACTTTACACAAAGTCCTCATCTATGTCAGTTTAATGAATTTTGAATTAAAAGGAAAATTCTTTAGAAGTAATTATGACTAGTCTATGATTATCAATTGATCTTATTATGACTAGTGCAATTAAGGTAGATTCATAATTGAGTTGTCTAGATATAGACAATGAATTGTCACTAGTGACATTAGAGATGATTGGTGAAAAAAGCCCACTTTTCTCATAATGAAGGTATTGTGAGACCCCACAGCTACTGCAGGATGCTATTGCACCTTTCCCCTTTTAACAATATGAATGGGAGGGATTGTCCCAAAATACTCACTTATTATTATCTATCTACAATTTCATCATTGCTTGACAGACCTTGCTCCACTTGAAACATGTTCCATCCTCTGGGGCATATGATCTAGTGCTGATTAATGGTAATATATTGCTCTTGGAGGGCTGGGTTTAGCATCATTGCTCTGTACACTAAACTTTCAATTGATTTTAAACAGAATGATTTCCAAAGTAATTCAAAAGTGGTTTATTCATGAATCCATGTGAATCAGAGATTTTATTTTTTCTGTTTAATCTGAAAGATGGGATCTGAAGCAGTGTAGAACTGGTCTTGACAGTATATATATTCACCCAAAAATGCTTCTTTAGACCATATTTCTGGGAAGTGAGATTATCAGCCAACAGTCAACATTTTAAACTAAATTAAAATACTTTTCTTGCACTGCAGGCGCAGGACATGGAGGTATCTAAGAGGAAGCAGGGAGTGAATAGCACTAAAGAAATTACATGGAATAGATTTCCAATAAAAGAAGAACACAATTCTCTGTGATGTATTTAGAAACATTTTAATTGTTCTGCTGACTTGTGCTTATAACAGAAATACAATTGTAGATAGGCATGTACAATTACATAAACAAATAGTCCTCAGGCAGTTACCATTCAGTAACAGCTTGATAAAGACTGGGTTTAGAGAGTGCTAAAAATAGTCTGCCATAGACTTCAGAAGAAGTTTGAGTGGACCAAACACACTCTGCCCATAAAATTTTCAAATTGGAATAATTACAGCGTAATTTCTAAAATACAAATAATTTCAAGTAGGAAGTTAGTGAAATGAGTAGCTAAAGAATAATTTTTTTTTCTTGAGGCTTACAGTTGTGTCATGCCAATAACATTAAAAAGACAAATATTACAAAATTTATTATTGTTATTTTGTTTATATGTAAGTATCTGGTGATACTACTAAAGCTGCCTAAGTACAGAAATCTGCATAAAATGCATACTGTAATTTCTTATGCTGCAGCCTCCAGGCTGCCATTGCATGCATTGTTTGTTTTTCGTTGCCATATTCAAGGTGACAATTCAGAAAATTTCAAAACCACAATTCTGCAAAAGTTGTTTTTCTTTATTCTTACACCATTAACCACACTGAACGCTATTCCCAGTTTTCATTGTCCAATGCAAAGGAAGAGCAAGGGCCATGATTCATCAACAGATGCAGGAAGTAATAATGAGAACATTTGTTCAAAGATTGAACTGAGTCATATGCTTGTCCATATTTATGATGACAGAAGATAAAGCTTTTATATTTATAAGTGAGGTCAAACATGCATGTTTTGAGAGCACACACAGAGATTATTCTGGGTACTGAGGAAATTATTGAATATATTATAAACCTGGGGCCTATGAATGTTAAAAAATATCTGAAGTCCTTTACAGAGATTTTAAAATTCCTATCCTTTAAGCATGATAAACATGGGAACATGAACAGAATTATACTTCTCTGCAGGCTTCCATTGACAGAGATACCATTTTGTACATACATGATACACTTTTAGATCCCATCCACAGAAATTACTGGTGAGAGATAAACATTTCATAGATAGAAAAGCCATGAAAAAGACAAAGCAAGCAAAAAAATTACATTAATTTTTTCACACCACTTCGCAGTGTCAACTCTGAATATAGAGAGCTTGTTTTGTTTCATAGGAATTGCTTTCTTCCCCAACACTCACTAATTCTGATTGATAAGGCTGCATCTTATGTCTTTGGGTTCTAGAACATCTTGCTAGTCTTCCATGGGTTTTTAGTCAACTTTTGCAGATAATCAGTTTGATCTGTCGTACTTTGGCGTCTAACTTTTCCTCTGAAGATAATGTTGGATGACAGTCTTGCATAATATGCATCTTACTGGTAAAAGAATATCTTAGAAGTGTTTTAAGAGCATTATGATAACATAGAATCTGATTTATCTGAACACGTTCAACACACTCCTGTACTATGAAATGTCATTTCAGAAGCCATTCAGATGAATCCTTGAGCTTCATTGGAATTTATCTCTGAGGATATGAAAAATAAATCACAAGGAAGTTTTACTAAATATAACAGCTGTCAGCTAAAATGTGTGGTTAGTAGCACACAATGAATTCCTGGTGTGGAAGTAAAGGACAAGTTAAAAGAAATTTGGTAAATGACTAACAGTTAATGTACTATCTTATATTCTTACTTATTCCATGAGGGGGCTTAAAAATGTTTTTCCTGAAGGAAAATAGCTACAAATGTGGGGGCCATGACTGCTTTTTCCTGTATGAACATGGGTGCAAAATGTTACAGGTACTAAATTCCTAAGTAAACATATAACTTGACCCCTGAGAATTTAGTGTCTCCAGTATCTCTAGGATTTGGGTCATCATTGGTATAACAATAAAACCAAAATTCTTGAAAAGTTTTCTGCTTATGAAGAATAGCTTGAAGGCAGAATCCTGTTCTGATAGAGCATGCTATTGGTAACAGAAAATAATAACTTCATTTGCTATGCTGCTGGGAAGCTGCAATGTTCCCCTAACTTTCTAATGCAGTATTTCTTTCGTATTGCTTCCTTTGCTTTCACCTGTTTTCTGCTCACTTGCAAAACATTTTCTACTTCATGAGTCACTGAAGGACTTAGGGACAAGAAGCATGTCCTTTTGTTCGTAATTTATCATTGCCATTCAGCATTGAAAGATGCTGATTATTCTGAAATTGTTCCCTGGTCTTTACTTACCCTACTTGAGCTAATTTCCATGGAAGCCACTAGGAGAACTGATGAGTATGAACTGATCAAGAACCTCTCAGCTGTAATGGTTTGAAAAGAGCATAGTATATTTATTCTTAGCTTTAGCACTTCAGAATTTATCAAGAAGCTGTTTGTCTGTAGTGACAGGTGTTGACTAGTGAGTTGGAAAGATTTTGCCAGGAAACTCGTGGCTGTGACTTTAACAACTAGAATTAATGTGTTCTGCAATGTCTGAGTTTTCAAACTTCTTTTGAACTCCTTCTCAAGTTTTAAAAAAGTTTTTTACTATATCTACATTTCTGGAATATTGTTTAGAGCTTGCTTCAGTTATAAACTTTTTATACATATATAATATATGTATACATATATATTCATTTTCATTCATTTTATATATATAGACACATATATATACATATATAATGCAAATAGTATCACTTGCCTTTTATAGATACATAAAAGCAACACAAAATAGTGGATTTTATTATCTATATCACATTGCATATTTTTCACCTTATCATTTTCAGGATGTGTTTGATATAGTCTTTTTACCACAAACAAAATGAGCTTCAGGCAGCAGTCTGAAAAAATTAAGCTTCCACATCAGGCACAATGGGGAATATATACACATTTCTGAAATCAGCCCGGCTCGTTGAAGAGCTGGCCATACATTACAGGGTTAAACTGACATGTGATAGATCCTTGAAGGCAAGGCTGCAGCTGTTCTGGCTCATGTTTATGTTTCTCTGCTTAGGTGTGCTTTCAGATTCTGACATTTTTCCAAAAGCAAGAGTAACTCTTTTTTAAGGGGAGGAAAACCAGCCTTTCCCACATGCATTAGTTTTTGCAGGCACATAAAGGAGGTAAAATCTTGGCCCTGGCTGTTAATGTGAGTCTGTAGTACCAGAGAGGGCCCCTATTGGCCCTAAGATATGCTGACCCAGTAACTGATTTAGTCATGGATTATTTCATTTGTTTCCATGTTTGCCATAACTACTTGATCATGGTGTATTCCATGCCCTCATGTGGGATTAAGGTGTTGATTTTTTTTTTTTTTTAATTTCCAGTCAGATAGAGAAAAAGAAGGCTGGTAAAAGCATCTAGCCTCTGGAGATAAAGTAGACTTGGCACACTTGCATTCCTTAGGCTACCTGCTAGCAAACAAGAACAAATTCAGAACAACATTCAAAAGGTACATACTATACAAATCTGATTATCTGTATTTATTTAGGAGATAGCAAACATCTTTTGGCGCTGTGTGAAGTGAGAGCTCTTCTAATTCTAAACTCTCCTTTGAGGTATTGCCATAGCCACTGAAAACTGAAATAATCTACATGTTTTCTTCCAAAGGGAATGTCATGATTTAGAGGTTTTATATTTTGCAAGTGCCAACAGAATGCTAAAAAACCCACTTTTAGCTCTTTTCCGAACTCATACTGGATCTCAGATGTGAGCTGCAAGCAATTTTTGATGGTAGTATTTGTTGGAGACTGTCAGAGGTACAGATGCTGTGTATTTGGCAACACACATCAGGACGGCTCAGACTGGGAATTGGAGGTCCTGGTAATACAAACCGTAATATAAAATCTCCGCTTTCTAAGAAATTATTGACAGTAGCTTATTGTCAGCTTTAAATATTTAATCTGATAAAATCATGAGCCAAAGCAAGTCACATGTTTAAGTGCTACTTTGGGGAAAGTGTTGCAGCGTTTGTTGTTTATGGATGAAAAAACAGGGGCAAAACTATTTTACAGGAATTTTTAAATTAAATTTGGAGGCCAAGTACCTTCCTAGATTCAAATTTTCTGGAACTTAATTCTTTACAAACCTGTCAAGAAATTGCAATAAGCCTGATGACATCATGAAGAAAATAAGAAAAGTTCTTATTATGCTTTATAAGTATCGCAAACATTTCTAATCATCTACTTGGTATATCTGCCTGACAATGCAGAGTTGAATCCGGGAGACTGTTAAAATAAATAGAGACAAAATTAGTCATATTAAGAAACATGCTGCAAGGGGCTATCAGTTAAAGAATGGTCCATCTTGGTTCTACTCAAGCTAGCAAAATAAGATTTTGGAGTTTCTCTAAGAGAAAATATCATAGAATACTCTAAATGACAATCAAACTGTTCAATAATTGTTCAGGCACTTAGGACTTTAAAAAGAAACATTAAATTCCTCAGGCTTGAACCTAAGGGTGTTGAATGACTGACAGACTTCAAGCCTACACAGGTGAAGGGCTGAATAGTTTACCAATAATTACTGTAGATTCATCCACTCCCACTGAGTGTTTGACTTGTTTTCTTAGCCTGTGTCTGATAGGTATCAGCTGTGTCTCTGGCGAATCTCATATTCCAGCTGGGAAGGACTAAACACCTGGCTCACTAGGAAGCAGAAGCTCACAGCCTCTACTTTCTCCCAGCAGAGATTATTCCCTGCAACTAGATGGTTTAACGCAACAGTGCAGTAAGGCATTGGTTGCAGGTTGGAGGCAATGATCATGTCGACTGTCTTTCTGCTGAGATTGGAGTCTGCTTGGATGAGTTTTCCTTCCAGTATGTTTTGTTTTCTTGGTGGTTTTGTGCTAAATATTCAGCAGTGGAAAGCATTAGAATAGAGTATGTGCTTAATTTTGCCGGTACTTTTCCTGTGCTGCCAGAAAATAGGCTCCAGGTAGAAAGTAATCTGGACCACTTACCAGCCATTCATCCCCAAGTCTGTAGTGTTGTGACCCAAGTGCAGGACTGAGCGCTTGGCCTTGTTGAACATCATGCAGTTGGCCTCCACCAGTTGATCCAGCCTGTCCAGATCCCTCTGCGGAGCCTTCCTATCCTCCAGCAGTCCCGCTCAATTTGGTGTCGTCTGTGAAGTGCCTGAGGTCCCTTCATCTAGGTTGTTGACAAAGACACTGAACAGGGCTGGCCCCAATACTGAGCCCTGAGGAACATCACTCATGACCAGCAACCAGTTGGATGTAATTCCATTAACCACCACTCTCTGGCACCAGCCATCCAGCCAGTTATTTATCCAGAAAACAGTGCACCTGTCCAAGCCATAGTTTCTCCAGGAGAATGCTGAGTCATGAAGGAAACTGAGAAAAGGCCCATCTTTTTCTTATTTAAAGAATTCCACTTTGCAGAACTTGAAGGCAGTGTGTTTCCTTGAATAGCTTATGCTAATGTAAAGTAGAAGTAAAGCAGGGGTAAACTATAACTGAGAAACTGCTAATCTGTATTCAGTGCACTTAACTGTGTTGAACACAGATGCATGCAACAAGATTGTCATGGTGACTACGTCACTCAATACTTTCTGAGAATAAGGGCATCAAAACACCTGAGATGGATACTACTGCTGCTGAAAAGAAATTTATTTTTATTGCAAATTCTAAGATGAGAGACAAGGAGAAAATATTTTGTTTTGTGCCTGCAGAAATGTTTCCCTAGGGACTGAGCTCACTCCTGCTATGTCCTATGTGTCATATATACTTGAAATACGTACAAGAATTTGATCAATCTGGGGGTGTGAGAAAGCAATTATTTTATTTTAGTTCTGAAAAAACTTACTTAACGTTTTATATTCTTTTTATTATGAATACTTAATGCTACACTGACATTAAAAAAAAATAATAATTCTTCTTTCATCTAATGAAGTGACCAGATATATGCCTTAAATCTGACTTCAGTGTCAGAGCCTAACCCATTAGTAAGTAATACATAACAAAACACAGAATAATACAGGAGAAGGTAGAGAAATTAGGAAGAAAAAATTAAAGCAAAGAATGATACATCCTGCCAGACAGAAATAATATATAAGGTCAGGAGAAAAAAAAACAAAAAAAAACAAAAAAAGAAAAAAGTAAATTTGGTGTTAGATAGAAGAACAGGAGAATAATTGATCACAGTAAATGAGAGTTAGGGTAAAGTCTTAGTTCCACTAAGGGACTGGCTCAACTCCTAATGTAGTGATGCCATTTCTGGATAACACAAAGGATATAGGAAAAGATGACAGATTGCATATAAAGAAGGTAAGATCAAGAAGATTTCTTTTTTTGTTTTTTTTTCCTTTAGGGTATGTTTGTGATACGGAGTATAGCTACACTCACATATGGCCTACAGATATCTTGCCTTTTTTTTATTTGGTTGGACTTTTTAATTCCAGAGGCTCTTAGATGAATCTTCTGCTAATAGCTGCCAACTTAGTTTGTGTAACTGGAGCATATCGACAATTTTTAAAAAATTTTAGTTTTTTTTAAATATCACTGTCTCCTGTCCTTTAAAAAAAACTTAGGAATTTTGAGTTTTCTTTGTTTGTGGGGTTTTTTAGAATCATATATGGAATAGAAAGGAGGTGTGAAAATACGTTTAAAATTATTAAAAGAATTTTAAATCAGTCTAATGCTATTTTGAAATTGTCTAACATCTTTAAAAGTATGAGTCTGAGGAACCACAACAGACTATATGAAAAAGCCTGTATGAAGTTCAGAACCAATCATAAATGATCATGATTTATTGCACCACATCGAAACCAAATAACCACTGAAATCCATAATTCCTTGTAATAGTATCATAGTCAAGCCTGAAAAAAAGTAATCATGTTTATACTTGGATAGTTCAGATGAGTAATTTATTGGTTCTAAAAAATAATGTACTGTAAAAATACTCACAGGGCTCTAGACTCTGTCAACAATAAAAAGCTGTATTACATATACAGACCTATGCACTGCAAGTGCCCTTCAAGTAGCCTGCATGAATGTATTAAGGATAAAAGGTATCCTGATATGCTAAACCATCTTACTTGCCATAAACTTTTAACATGCTAACTTTTTTAGTAAAATACCATTGAGAATTATCCTTTATCAGTGCTCTGAGATAGATCACTTTGTTGTCCCTGGCCAATAGAGGTTACAAGTACTTTCCTAAAGTTTTACACTCATAAAGGAAAGTTCACCTTTTCTCCTAAAATGTCTGTAAACATTTATTGGTCACATTTATAATTTGTAGGATGTTTACAGAATTTTATTAAAAATAAATTATCAGAATTTAAGTTACAAACAAAAAGAAGCTAAGCTCTTATATCTCATGCCATTCTGAAATGGGGACAATTTATCTTCATTTAGCTTATCTAAGTAATAGGCAGAAGTGGCACAATGGATAGAGTATGGACAACAGCTTTTGTTCTGCGAGTGGGAAACTGACTATAGGAAATACAAACTGATGCTTATAGAATGTAAGAAAACAGAAGGAAAACAATTAAGAGAAGAACAGTGTTTCAGGAAATGAAATAAATTTCAATGAGAAAATAGCATTTTTGAGTTACTATGCCTGCATACCCTTATGACAAGAGAAGTCTTAAAGATGATTTCTGCTTGATTATCCAGCTGAACTCAAAATGACCTCTTGCTGTAAGAGTACTTGAAACATTTAATAAAAGTCGGGAGTTCTATCCATAAAATCCTGACTAATGTTACATTCGAAAAATGACATATTTTAGTAAATATTTGATTTGTCTGATATAATTTTTATATTATGTTCCTTAGTGTGGCTTATAAGCAAATTTGATTGTTATTTGGCTAGTTTTTTAAAAATCCTTTTCCCTTCTAAAATCTTACTACCTCTTATCTTGAACGGGTAGCAGGTCCCAGCACTAAGGTTTGGGGAACACCATGAGTGAGCAGTTGCCAGTTGGATTTGACTCCATTCACCGTCACTCTCTGGGCCTGACCATCCAGCTGTTTTTTTACCCGGTGAACAGCGCACCCATCCAAGACAGCAACATCCAGTTTCTCCAGGAGAATGCTGTGGGAAATGGTGTCAAAGGCTTTACTAAAGTCCCAGTAGACTACATCCTTTCCCTCATCCACTAAGTGGGTCACTTTGTCATGGAAGGAGATCAGGTTGGTGATGCAGGATCCGCCTTTCATAAACCATGGCTGGGCCTGATCCCTTGGTTATCTTGTATGTGCCACGTGATAGCACTAATGATGACCTTTCCTGGCACTGAAGTCAGGCTGACAAGCCTGTAGTTCCCCGAATCTTCCTTCCAGCCCTTCTTGTAGATGTGCATTACATTTGCCAACTTTCAGTCACTTTTCTTCAGGTGTTTATTTCTCCAAACTCTTTTATGAAGTTTTCCGAAAGCACTATATGCAAAGGCTTATTTGGGTCCTATAATATCAGTCAAAACATGGAAAAGAGTCTGCACAAGTGACCTCCTATGAAATCATCTTCTAAGCAGCTGTTTTTTCACCTGTGGCAGTGCTGGGTGAAGATGTAAAGTAACAGTTGCAAGCTGGCACCCAGTAATCGGACCACCAGAGAGGATGGTCATGCCATATGGGGTTATATTGCAAAATATTTGAGATTAAAAGTTGCTTAATAGATGATTCTTTGTTATAACTATTTCTTTTTTAGATATATAAAATATGAACTGGCCTAGATCCAGACGTTTAAGTAAATATTTATTTATATTTATATATAAATATAATGAAGAATTTAATTATATTCTATATAAATATAATGCAGATTGACATGTGCAAAATTAAAACAAAAAAAGGAATTTCTACAGAAATTCTCAGCAAAATTGTTAAATCCCAAGGCCAATAGTTTTATAAATTCGAATTATTCATATTGCTTCCTGGTTAGGCAAGAGGCTTTCCACAGGGCAAACTCCAGCTAAAATTTCTGACAGATAAGTGATATCTTGAATACATCTGCCCACCTCTTCACTCTTAAAGTGATTTTGGTATGCTCTGGGAAAACAAACCACATACGGTGGTCATGGGAGAGGATTGTCAAAAAAAAAAAAAACCTCTCAACTACTTCTGCTCATTTCTAGTGCTTAGTTATGCACAGGGGGGGAAAAATGAAGGACAGATGAACTTTTGACAACTATTTCCCTATAACGCATTTGAGGCAGGAATACAGAAGGTGATACCAACCTAAGTAACAACAGCTAATTGGCTTTAAATATGGGAAGAATCCAAGGAACTGTCCTGGGATGATATGGCCAACAGGGCCATTGGAAACTCCTGCCAATCATCTAAGTTAGAAACAATAGATAATGAAAAAAAATATCTCTGGGTGGCCTGAGGTACATCTACAGATATTCCCAACATCCATGGTGCCAGACATAGAGTGGAGGCTTTGACTAGTGAGAGTGCGTCTTTGTATGGATCATATCTGTGTATGTGTGTGCATGTGATAAATTAACCACTTCAGCTGAAAGGACTTCTCAGTAAGTGGGGTCGTTCTGTTCTTGTGCCTTTCTCACTCCTAAATTCCCATCTGAAAAAGTTTGAGGTATTACAGATTTAGAAAATGTGATGACAATGAGAAGACATAATTATACTAACTTACTGGTAAGACTATAAAAAAAAATACAAAATTAAAGTAAGGACAAAAAATAAAAACAATATTATTGTAATAGAAAATATTTTGGCATTCTGCATCCTGGTCTTCAGACAAGATAAATTAGTATCACTTTTTGTGTAAAGACTAAAGAAGCATTGAAAAAAATATTTATTTATTATGGTAAAGATGTAACTAGGGACTTTAAATGAAAAGAAAGGCAATTAACTTGCACTTCAATTAAGTTAGAGAAACAGTCATTAGTTTGAGTCTGACTGAAAACATCTCTGTGAGAATTAATGATATTTTTCCTGCTTTTAAAATTACCATTAAGTCAGAGAAAAACAGCATTTACCTTTAACTGGTTTACACATACAATTTCCATAATATTGTACAGAGCATCACAAATTAGATTTCTCATAAATGCAAACAAACATGTTAGTATCAATAATTTGACATAATATATAATCATAAAATACAATCTGTGCTGCAGAGAAAAGGTTTGTGATAACGTTAGTAATTGTTATTAAAATAAACAATGTAGAAAGTCTGATATGACTCCTAAACGTAGCATAGAAGAGTCTACATGAGAAAACAATTTAGTAAATGGAACAGGTGTTAAATACCAAGGAAAAATAAATTTTGCATAAAGAGTTATCATAATAATGTAGACAGAAAAAGCATCATGTATTTCAAAAGTCATGTACACTTCTGCCAAAGCAGACGCTGGAGGTAAACATCAATCAGCACAGTCTGTCATATACAAATGATACGAAGGTTCTTTTTTTTCTTTTTTTCTTCCTAGCACTAAGTGAGGACTGCTTAAGAGAGAAAGGAAAATACTGATCTTTAAACACTGTAACAGTAAGGGCTAGAACTCCTGTTTTCCTACCCTTTGTGCTTGAAACACATTCAGGACCTCTGTTGTTTTAAGGTTTTTGTTTTTAAAATACTGCTTGCAATTTCCACTGGAATTAAAATAGCTTTGAGGAGCTAGGCAAAAGTACCAAATTGTCTTTGATATGCTGGTTTATTCCCTACTTTTTAGTTTCACTAAATTTCTGGCAGTAAACTCCTGCACTTCTCCAGCTGATGTGGTCTTGAAGAATTAATATTGTGTGAATACACACAAGTTGGTGATACAGTAAGACTGGTTTTTATCATTGTCTTTCAGCAACCTTTCTCATGTTGGTCAAAAACTCTGCTTTCTGTCCATTTCTTTTGAGGCAGTTTTATAAGACTGTTGCTATTGCATTTGATCCACGACTTCTGCAATTAGCTGAATAGTTACCACGAAAAGATTGCTGAAGAGAAAGAACCTTTTACTTGTCAAAAATGAATCAAAATGTCAACTGCTCAACAGCTTTCTAAGATCCAGAAAATTCAGACATCTTAATTAATTTCTCTCCTATGTTCCTAAATTATCTGAGTATGAAAGGCAACAAAAAGATCAAAAGGTATTCAATGAAAATATGCCTCTGGTTGCAAAATAATGTTATTGTGTTAGTAAAATAAAAATACAAAAATACAGAGACTGTAGTATGTTCTCCATAAACACTGAATTATTCAGTAAACAAGATTATGGTAATCTATTTTTTAAAAGGAGATATAATTCATTTTATGCAATGTTTTGTACCCTCTAAATATAATTATACAATTACAAGAGTTACAAACATTTAAAAATAACTTGAATGTATTTCCACTGAATATTTATGTAGATATATAAAGATGATCAATAAGAAAAAACCTATTATGATGATGCTAAAAGAATTATGACAAATTGTCATTTCTCCTCAGTCCATAGTACAATAGTAAGTAAAATAACAGAAGCAAGTAGGTTGCTCAGGAAAAAAAGGCTGGAAAAATATAGGCACCAATATATACACACATTTAAAAATACTGAGATACCTGGATGTTTTTGGTTTACCTAATATCAATGTATTCAGAATCTTGCAGAATCCTAATGCACATTCCTATTACACTGACAGTAAAGTTATCAGATATGAATGTTCTTGTGGCCCAAATGAATATTATTTAGTTTCCAGTATGTTTTCCTTGCTTAAAATAAGCGAAAATAAAACAAGACAAATAATTGAGCCTCAGCCCCAAGTTGCTCTGCAATGAGAAAGTTTAGGTATAATGTGGAAACACATTTGGCCACCTCAGTATTGACTGACAGGGTGTGTGTCTAAAAATGAGCCCATGAACACCATGGATTACTGCTTCTATTGTAATACTGTTCTGCTAAAGACATTCGGAAAAGCCACCATGGGCTACCTGCTGCTGTGTAATTTTGTGAGAAGATTTCCATGGGACCAAAAAGAGAGCTGGTAGTTGACTGTGACTGACAGCACAAAACATTGAAACAATAATCCATTGAGATAATTTATGTAAAAAAAGGAACCCAGAGATATTCAGCCCCTGAGGCTTGTCTTGTAAGAGACTATTATTATTTGTATTGATTTTAATATGCAAGTTCTCTTTTTCCTTCTCTCTCCTGGCCCACAGTGCAAACTATAAATAATAAACTAAAGAAACCTTGCCCTGAAACTATCACTACCTTTACAGCACAGTAATTTGTGCACCTCCAGTTATAAACCCAGGAAAAGCATGGGGAAAACAGGCAGGCTGAATGAAGCCCTACTTCCACAACCAAAGAAATACTTTCCAGCATTCTCAGCTGCTACCAAGACCTCCTTACATACAACACGTACACAATACTACTTAAATACAACATTAAAATGTCCTATTTTGATGCTTGTTCTGCTTTGACTACTGATGCCTTAATTAGATACTTTTCTGTCTCCTTTCGTATGTCAGGCAATGTATTACTAAATCCCAATATTGCTAAGGCTACTATGCATCTTGGAAATCAAGACAATTACTTGTTCTCACTTTTCCAGGACACAGGAATTAGCATCTGTACACATGACATTTCCCCCCTATTTGCCTGCTTCTAATAATATTTGAATAGAATTATAGGAATAATGGGAAATTTCATAGCTGAAATATCGGCTTTATTCGACTCCATTTGAATGTTGTCATTAACTTTAAGGATGGTAGGATTTCACTTTGACAGTATTAGGTATCTAATCCATGTGTATTTCACCTTCCTGTATATTTCCTTTTTCATTTCTGGTTTTAATGTGTAAAGTGATATGTCTACCACTACACAGTTGAGAATTTCAGAGTTTTGAGTAGGGTATAATGTAATCCAAAGATAAGATCATCCTAGTAAACATCTCTGCTGAAATACAGGATATGTAATACAGTACAAAGATTAAGAGTTTGATCCCAATCAGCAGACAAGCACCCAGAAACTGCTTACGCACTCCCCCCATTTAATTGCTAGATGACACATTATGGAATATCAATTTGGTCAATTTAGCCCAGATCTCCCAGCTCTGTCCCCACTCAACCTCTTCCCCACCACCAACTTACTCTCTGTGAGGGCAGAGTGAGAAACAGGTGGTCTTGATGCTGCATGAGCATCAATATTAGCATTGAAATGGCTAAGACACTGGGGTATTATCAATGCTGTTGGAGTCACAAATTTAAAATGAAAAGTGCAATATGGACTACTATAAGAAAAATGAACTCCATCCCAGCCAGACCCAATATGCTTGGCAAGTATTAAACTTCTACTTACAAAAAGCAAAAGTATAACAAATGCATTTATGTGAATCAAGCAGTGGCATTTTAACCAACACAACATCCAGTCCATCTCAACATAAGATTAAAGAACATCGTGAATGAAAAGCCTGCATACAGTATTTTCCAGTAACCTTCCTGGGAAGATATCAAAACTAGTGGAACAATGGTGGAAGACTGATAATGAAACGCAAGTCAGTGTGGCAACAACAGTGAGTGGATTTAGTCTATTTCTGTTTTGAGCAGTGTCCTGGTATGTCTGATCCTTCACTGATGCTTGCAAAACGGCAGGAGGTAGAGACAGTGGAGATACTAAACATTTCTAGTCCACATAAAAATTCAAATATTGAATGAAAAAATTGTTTTTCTTAGTGCCAAACTTTCTACCTTTGCTGTTCAGTGTGTACAGATGTGATCTGCCTTTTTTGTTTCATTCAGGACATCGTGATAAATAACATTCAGTGTAAGCATGTGATGAACCTGGAGATACTGCTGAAAACATTCTGTAATTTCTCTGACACTGGTGTAGCATCTGTGTGATGTTATAGGTGTGGAAATAAACTAAGCAACCAAATAATCAGAAATGGTTTTGAAATGTGCTGGCTAGATGGATCTAGCTGGATGTTACACTAGGGATCAAAGTCATCCTTTTCAATGTCATCTTGGTGATATTATCATTTGGGTGAAATATTAAACAAGATGTTGCTACAGCAGGGACCTGACTGAAAATGAATGTAGCTTATTCCTTTCTCAGTTCCAGGTAGTTGGTTCACGTAGTCCTTTACTTTCCTGCTATAGTTCAGAAAAGCCCTCTGAAGTGTAAAATTGAGATTTACTTCACAGTTATTTTCTGTACAAAGCCCACCTGATTGGAGATGTTTTAATCACTTTTATTCCCACAAAACTGAGTTCAGCATCACTATAGCACAGTAAGTCATTTCACTTACAGTCTGTCTCAGAATATTTTTTACAAATCTTTAGGATCATAGAAATTTAAAGATGTCTTGAGCTACAAGAGACTATCTTAACTGAATGCAGCGCATTTGAAATGCGATGTAGGAAGATTTAATCAACCTGTGGCACTAATGGATTTAAGCATTCTGTTCACTACAAGTGGTATAATCTTTCATTGAGTTTCTAAGTGCCTGTTTATGGTTCTTTTGAAGATGATATATTGCTGATTGTACATTTCCATCCATTGCAGAAACTACAGAAATGAAAACAGCTACTGCAAAGCATGAGAGATGTGTCAGATGCCATAGGACGAACATAATTTCAGGACTGATACATATGAACTGTTTAAAACAATCCATAATTTGTGAACTATCAAGTATACATACTAAAATGAATGAAAACAGATATATATATACTTCTTTTTTTTGTAAAAATTACACTACTTTTTTTCTTTGCATTTTAATGCAAATAACACCAGTTATCAGTTTTCTGCTGATGTTTTGTTAGAATGAGAACTGCCTAGGTTAAACTGTGCTCAAAATTACAGAAGTGGACAAATATTTTCACACATGACAGTCAGGTATCTGCATAGGTCTGGACTGTAATGTCGCTGTGAGGAACAAAATGCATTGAATCTCTTCTATGCTTTGCTATCACTTCCCTTATCCACTGTCAGCTCTGGAAAAGTTTCTTTGTAACAGCATCTTTAAAATACTTAGCATCCGAAGTGTAAGCAAACATCTTTTTGTAAGAACTTTTTTGGAAATCTACATTAACAGTTCTTAGGCAACTAACTTAGGTTTGCTGTGCCCTGGTATTATTTATTTTGCATTAGCAGAAAAACCAAGTCCAAGAAATAGTTGTTTCTGAAGCATGCATAGCAAATTGATGTTCAAGGAATACAGTATCTGAGCGCTTATTTTCTGATAACCTGGAGACAAAAGAAAATTACCTGGAAAGAGAAAGAAGTAGGGGTTGTGGACATGAGTTCTGGACTTGTGCAATTGCACAGTGCTGAAAGTCTGGAAATGATCCAGTTGATTTGCTAGAAACATTCTGCGGGGATTTGGCGGATGAAAGAAGCCAAGCCCACAACCTTTTGGGGTGAAGCAGGTTTTATTGCTTCAAGGGAAGTGGACTGAACGAGTGGAGGATAAGGGCAAAAAGAACAGAAAAACCCTCATGCAAAATGGCTCTCGCCTTATATAATGCAGGGTAGGGAAGATGCTGGAACATAAGGTGGAGTTTAGGCAGAGCATTCAAATAAGAACCATACAAGGAAAAAAAAACATATATAGTACTGCACCAAAAACTGACCAATGAGAATACAAGATTCACATACATAGGAAATAAAGCATAATACACATAAAACAATATAGTATACAATAAACTAGATATAGAATTTACAATTTCCAAACCCCAACAACATTCCATGCCTAATGTCACAAGAATACAGGTAATACAGTAATTAAAAAAAAAATCAGCAAACAAACAACACTCATCCACTCCCCCTCTCTAAATAAAACAACGAAAATGAAAAGAACAAACCAACTAGCTAACCAGATAAGAATGTAAGTGCTTAAATAGTACCAAAATAGTGCTGAGAATACCCCACTGTTTTCTTAGAGGTTGTTCAAGATGCAGATTGCTCTCCTAAGGCCTGTATATTTTTTTCTAAACCAGAAGTGTTGCTTTGTTTAAGGTTTGTAGAATTCAGTGCAGAAATCACTTTACAATGTCTGTACATTTGTCTAGAAGCTTATAATTTTGTTTCAGGTCATACCGAGATGTACCTTCAAGTTGCTTGAGATGAGCAGGTCAGCACAGGTGTATCATGCCTAATATGATATACATTCACACTGCTCTGTGCTGAAGTTAATACTAACTGGATAGCTTAATCAACAGAATATTATTTGAATAACAGGAGAGTATTCATCTCAAAAAGCTTTAGTTCTAAATACTTTAACCTGAAAGGTAGATTACTCTCCTGTGAGGTGTATAATTCCTCATCAGACAAAGAAGTGGCTCTAGCTTTCATGTTTGGAAGTGATAATCATTGTTTGGGGCTGTACTATACCCACAATATCTTTGTGGTCGTATTTTGAAAGAAATATCTGATTTTTTCTTGCTTTCTATATGGAGGAAATTGCAATGATTTGTACCACTAGATGAAGTCATCTAATTCCCAGAAGGGAGTGGGATTTGGCATGAACTTAGAGTGCTTTCTATTGGCTGCCTTGGGTTCATCATTTTGGCTTAATGAATTTTCCAGTGAATTCTTAATGGAAATTCTTACTGATTTTTTTTGCTGTAGAGGCCAAGATATACTTCAGCACCCTTACAAATTTATTTCAGAGAGCCAGTCTTGTCTCATCTGGTCTCGTCAATGACCCAGCATTTAATCAAAAGACCTCTCAGAAAAATAGCTGAGCCAAATCGCTTACCAAGTTGTTAAAATAATACTGTTAATGAGTTGTTAATTTGGATTATTGTCTGTGAAATACAGTGATATTATAATAGTTGTCTTCATGAAGCGCAGAGCTGTCAACTAAAAATACAAAGCAGGCATTTGACAAAGAGTTCAAAATAGAACGTCAGAGGAGGGAAATTATTTACATTCTATTTAGCACCTAGTACATGTGAAAGGAATTTGGCCATTTCATGGGCATGCCACAACTGGAAGGGGATGACATAAAATCCATTCTATAACTTATTTGTCATACATTGTTGATTCTGCTCTAGCTCAGTGCTGATATCAAGGAGAAGGTACATGAAATAGCTTTTACATGTGTATATTCTCTGTAGAGAGCTGTTTTCAGATATATGAGTAGTGCTGTACTGCTGCTGTATTTTTGAAGTAGCAATATGCTAGGTCACTCTCTTGATTAGCTGGGTTTCTGTACCGGAGAGTGTGTGGCATATTATGTATCTCATTCTGTTATTTCAGATGACAAAGCCTAATTTAATTGTAGGTGCCCCTGGGATTTATGGGGAAGTCAAAGCTCAATTTTTAAAAAGTTTAATATGGTTGCTGTAAAACTTAATTGTACTGCCTGGCTTTTTTAGTGGTAAATTCTAATTAATCTAAAGTGCGGAAAGGAAATGAAAGACGAGGTTTTTTTAAAAATCACTTCCTTTTGTTCCTTTATATTTCTTAATCAGAATATAACCTAATGAGGCAATGTTAGTTCAAAGCTTAGTCTGACCATTCTTTGCAAGTGGTTAATGTAACAACAGATTTTATTTTTCTAACTATTTTGTGTGCTCTGTTACATGGATAAGACTATTGATATAGTCAATAAATGCTTATTCATGTCTAAATCAACCCTAACTGGATGCACATAAAATACAGTGTAATACTATAATTGTTTGATTGCCTATAAAAAGAGCTAAACATGAGACTGAAGTTGCTGTCTTCCTCTGAGAAAGTACTGTCTGTACAATTGCTTTCATCTGAAATGTCTGGCATTTGCTAAAACTGGTATGGAAAATTAATGTGTCCATTGTTGTAGTTTGTTTGCGATCTTAGATACTTCTGCAAATAGGCAAAATTGCTTCCCATCTAGTGAGGATAATTTAACTACACGATAACTGCATGAAGTTCCCTTGGTCTCTGGACTGCATTCTGACTCTCAAACTCAGACAAGCAAGTGTATTTGGGATGTAGTGTACGTTTTTCACCTGTATCAGCTACACAGAATCAGCATGGAAATTACCTAATGGAATTAATGTGATTGTTTTCAATTGTTTTAAACTTATTTTGGAAATGTGATCCATTCACATCCCCTCTACTAAACTCCTCATGGTCAGACTTAAATAAGTTTTCAACAGTGGGCACTGTAGAACTAACTGAAAGATAATAAACTGCGAGCTAGAATATTTTTAATTAGAAATACAGTGATGTGTTTATGCTGCTTGCAGAGACTCCAGGTATGTAGTTATCTTGCAGATGACTGTCAACTCAGCCAAAAAAATAAGAATTTCCATTTGTTCCTGTCCCTGCCTCTTATTAGAGGCAAAAGAGGTGAAAAGATGAAAGATGTCACTTCTTTCGAACTAACTGTCTTTGCCATATGGAGGGTAGAGAACAAAAATATTTTCTCTCTATCATCTGAAGGGAAAGGAATGAAACTATTTTCCCACACAGACTTTAATCCCTGGTGCTGTAGTGCACATGGCACTATTTGAAACAGAAATAATAGAATACAGTAAGAGATCAGCTATGCTAAATCAGGGTTTGGGCCTGTGGGCAAGATGTTTCCCTGAGTTTGAAAGACACTCAGTGTGTGTGCAATGGTAGTTGATAGCAAAGTGGGGAGTGCTGTACAGTAGTGACTGTTTTGAGGATTTGAATGGTATGAAAGTAGAGGCATTTAGGAAATCTGTGCAGTTTTAACAGCTTTTTGGGGTCAGGCCTGCTTTTGCTGCTGTCTTTGGTCATGAACTGAATTTCACCTGTACCCGTCTCTCTCTGTGATCCCTTCTGCAACGGCCTCCTCACTCTCTACAGGGTGCAGCTGCCTGTGAAGACCTAGAATGGAGGTATGCAAGATAAGAAAGGCAAAACTGCGGATGGAGTAGGATTGTTGGGACTGTATCATTAGTAGTTCAAGGTTTTAAGAGGAAGAACATCAGCATGAAATGGTTTTCCCTGAAGGAATAAACAGAGTCAGTGAAAAAGGATCTTTTTCAGGGGCAGTGGAAGCCAGCTCTTCCCCTCCAGGCTAGTGCCTGCCTGGCCAGTGGAGACTCTGGGTGTCTTATTATGGCAGTGTGCATATTAATACCTAGAATAGTATTAAATCCTTGTTAAATCCTAGATATATCTGTGTGCATCAGCAGATAAAAAACTGCATTATACTTTTAAGCAGATGCTCTTTGTGTAGGGCTAGAAATGTCTGAAAAATGAACCAAGGAGGAAGGAGGATAACGCACCTAGAAAAAATGTTTCTCCTCCTTTGAAAGAAGAAGTTAGTGCACATGACAAAAAAGTTCTGTATTTGGAGCAAAACATTTGCTGCAACCTCAGATTATTGCTTTTCCCTGTGATGGTTTCATTTCCCTACTGATGTTGGAAGTGAAGCTATTGGAATGACTGATGTGTGTAATCTGTGACTGGATGGTTCTGCTGTATATACATGCACTTACATATGGTCGCTTAACAACTGAAGCATCAAAAATACCGACAATACATCAAAGTAATACTGTACACAGGCTAATATAAGCCTATAACAGGAAGAAAGTTCAGAGTTTAAATCAAAATTTCGCCTTTTAGTGATCTTGCTGTGTCTAGGTACTGCAATATTGTACCTAAGGTATGTATCACTCTAGAAGACTTTATGATGTAGCGTTAGATGAGAATGGCCTTTCCATTTCAGCCCTGAATGGCTAAGTTCTGCAGAAATGCGTTTAAATGCTTTTTTTCCTGCCTAATTAAAACATACACAAAACAAGAAATATTGAAGAAATATGACAAAGTGCAAAACAAATGTCCTTACACAAAGTCAAAGCGATAACTTCTGATACCAATCATTACTTCATTAACAGTGACAGTGTACAAGTACAACCCACCTGAAATGTATGTCATGGTATACAAAGCATATTTTTACCATCTGTGGGAACACATTATCTTTTGATATATTTTACAACTCCATAGAAGAGCAGTACTCTAAAGTCACACACAATCTCATTGCAAAAGAAACAAATTAAAATACTTTAAGGAGGGAAATATTCTTGGCTTTTTAAATTGGATCAGATTTAGTTATTTCAAGATAGTCAGCTAGAAATACACAAACTCACTATTATGGAGATAGATTATACATTTTAGGAGAACTATTCTAATTTTAGCAGTTCTACACAGACAGATACCCCAGTACCCTAGGGCCAAAATTTTATCTTAAATTCTAGAAGGCTAGGTAGATTTAATGTCTTACAAAAAAGTGTACTGAAGTCTCTCTGCTCTCTGAGCTAAGGCAATTTAAAGTTAATTAAAATGTCCATTAAAAATGTTTTGGTTTGGGTTTGGACCTATAATAGAAACTTCACCCAGTATTCATATCAGTTATTAGTGATCCTGCAGGTTCTCAGATTAATGCAAATATTCAAACAGCTTAAATGACCTAATTTCTTAGTCTCTGACAAGAAATTAAATGTAAATTGTGGGTGTATACTCTAAAAATGTATCTTATGTTAAATGTTGGACAGAAATATGGGATTTTACATTATCTTTACATTATTTGGAAAAAAAATAAGTTATCTGTACTGCACCTGGGTGGAACAAATATTTGTGGGTTGAGTTATTTTTGTAAGCTAAATTATGAAATTAATCCAAAATCTAAAATAAAATTCCTAAAATGTCCACCCTTATTAATACCTGCCATAAATGCAGCCATATCTCAGTGCAAATAGACTGATTTTAAAGCTACTGTGTCTTCACAATTATTCGGGGTTTTTCAGTGGCAACAGATAGATATGAGACATTTAAATAATGATTATTGAGATGTTCATATCTTACTACCGTATTTTCCCTCCTGCTTATAAGTAGCACTGTTTTCACAATTGTATAAATCTCATAGACACCCCAGCATTAGTCAAGCATTCTGTTGCCAAGCAACATTTAGTCAACATTTTCGAAGTATTTTTTTTATTTGACATACATCAGTCACTTATTTTCATATAAAGTCTAGTGTGACCTTTATTTTTATGTATTTTTAATAAAACGGGTTATCAGTGGCATTAACTGACATAGACTGCTTTGAAAATGCTGGAAATGACAATATATTTGGTGAAAGCAGAAACAATGACGTTTCACTTTGCATCATATGAAAGCTCCTTACAGCTTTTCCATTTTTATGAATCTTAAGTTACAGATATTTCAGCTGGTAAGATTTCCTAAATATTTGAGACTTAACAGGAATTTAGGCACCATGCATACTGGGTTCAAATGTGCTTTCAAAAGAAATGCTTGGACTACTAAACAGTATTTTGTAGAATTAAACCAGTAGCAAACGTGATTGATGCTATTGAATAAATGATAAAATTTCATAAAAAAGAAGGCAAAAAACCTCATTTCAAAATAGGAATGTGAAAATAGTGGCATGAAATTCTACACATCCTGTATAAAATTGGAAAAGTTGCAGTGTACCTCCTTTAAACATTGTTGTGTCAGACCCTTTTGACAACAGAACAAACATATTAGTTTTGAATAACACAACATTGTTTGATAAAAGAAGCACACTCCTGGAATCCCAAGAGGAGAAAAACACTGAATCTTGTCTTGAATATCTAACAGGCAAGAAAAATGATTGGATGATCTCAGCGGTGACTCTGAGTAACTGATCTCATAGTTGACCTCTGATCTCACAGCAGACCTTGCTCTGAGCAAGAGATTGAACTATGTGCCTCCTGAGGTACCTTCCAACTAGACAATCCTATGATGTTGCAGATGCAGAACTGGGGGCTCAGCTTCCTCCACACACCCATCACTTACCAACTTCAGATTTCCTACAGGGTCACTCAATAGCATGAAATGCTCTGCAGTATTTCACTCAGGTTTCCTTTTCACTACCTGGACTAATTTAGTACCTTCAGCAAACTTACACTGCAATTCATCATCTTCCCTAGATAATTTATTATTATGCTGAACAGCATATGTCCCTGCACAATTGGAGTGGGATTCCTCTGATGACTCTCTACCAAAACCCCCTGTTTGTTTGGTGTAGTGTATTGTAAGGGAAAATAAGATAAGAAATTACACCAAAAAACCTTTCAAAAGACATTGAACTGAGAGCAGCAGATACATTTTCCTCTGAAATGTCACCAGTTCTTCATCTCAGTTCTCTAAGAAAGTGAATTTAATTTTAAGGAAAGTGACTATTTTTTTCCAAGTTGAAGTATTGTACATAAAATCAGAAATTTATATCAAATAGACAAATAATTTTGAAAACAATTGTTTACTTGTTTGTCCTTGATCTATGGGATTTTGTACTCCTGTGGTTTAAGCAAATTTTAAAGCTTGAGGTACAGTATAGGAATATCCAAATCCATGAAACTTTCAATTTTAAGGGCATAGTTAATGGTTTAATCAAAATGAAGTGGTTACTGTTCATGAGGTATGAGTCACTGATAAATAATAAATACATTTTTACAAACAGAAAAAGCCAGGACTTTAAAGAATTTTAAATTCTTCTACCCATTTCTGCAAATGAGAACAGCTTCTTATGCACTCAGGCATACTTAAATGTGAATGCTGCTAGACGTGGTAGATGCTGGGTATGTTTCAACAAACAGCACCTATCATACTGATGTCAATTCGTTTAGGATCTTTAACATGTAGAATGATATAATGGTTAGGGTTAGAAAGGACTTTAAAAGCCATCTAGTCCAGTGCCTCTGCAATGAGCTGGGACATCTTCAACCAGACGAGGCTGCTCAGAGCCCTGTCCAAACCGACCTGGAATGTTTCCAGGCATGAGGCATCTAACACCTCTCTGGGCAGCCTGTTTCAGTGTTTCACCACCCTCATCTTAAAAAACTTCTTTCTTATATCTAATCTAAATTGACCCATTACCCTACATCCTATTTCAACAGACCCCAGTAAAAAGTTTTTCTCCCTCGTTTATATTAGCTCCTTCTAAGTATTAAAATGCTGCAATCAAGTCTCCCCAGAGTCTTCTCTTTTCCAGGCTGAACAGCCACAGCTCTCTTAGACTGTCTTCATAGGAGAAATCCTCCTGCCCTCTTGCCATCTTCTGATGACCCTACTCTGGATCTGCTCCAACATGTCCACGTCCTTCTTCTGTTGGATGCCCCAGATTTGGACTCAGTAAACCAGATGAGGTCTCACCAGGGCAGAGTAGAGGGGCAGAATCACTTCCCTTGACCTGTTGGCCACACTTCTTTTGATGCAGCCCAGGATATGGTTGGCTTTCTGGGCTGTGAGCACACACTGCCCGCTCATGTCCAACTTTTTATCTGCCAGAATCCCCTACAGGGTTGCTCTCTATCCCTTCATCCAAGCCTGTATTGATATCAGGAGTCGCCCCAAGCCAGGTAAAAAACCTTGCTCTTGGCATTGTTGAACTTTGTGATGTTTACATAGGCCCACTTGTCAAGTCCAGGTCCCTCGACATGTCAGCCAAACCACTCAGCTTAGTGTTACCTGCAAGCTTGCTGAGGGTGCACTCAATTCCACTGTATATCTCATTGATGAAGATATTAAACAGTATTTGTCCCAATACAAACTCAAGGCACACAACTTGTTACTGATCTCCATCTGGACATCAAGCTGACCACTACCCTCTGAATGCAACCATCCAACCAATTCCTCAGCCACTGAACAGTCCGCCCTTCAAATCTCTCTGCCTCCAATTTAGAGAGAAGG
This sequence comes from Lepidothrix coronata, assembly GCF_001604755.1. Classification (NCBI taxonomy): domain Eukaryota; kingdom Metazoa; phylum Chordata; class Aves; order Passeriformes; family Pipridae; genus Lepidothrix; species Lepidothrix coronata. Next base: position 4,363,199 of record NW_016690236.1, on the reverse strand, counting down.
ATTTTGTGGAGAATGATGTCAAAGATCTTACAGAAGAAGATAGACAACATCTCTCACTCTTTCCTTATTCACTCTTTAGCCAAATATACCAGACTTGTGTCTTTTTCCCAGTCTCTTTTACACTCCAGGCATTCCTCTGCTACTCTGTGAAAAATCTTTCTGTATTTCCTTTTTGTACCCATAATTTCTTTTATTTTAACATAAGCTTTGTTGATTATAAAAGGTATATCTAATATTCTTATTGTATTTTAAAAACATCTGCAGAAATACATATCAATTCTCTTAGGAAAGACATGGAGAAACAGATTAAGATCTCTTTTTCTGCTGCCTAGTGCAACCTTAGTCCTTCCAAGTCATTAGTTGTGGCAGCAGGCAATGAGAAGGCTATGTGGTAGGTCATACATAGGCATTGCATTCATTTAGTCATTTTCTTTATGTGTCAAAGTAGCCTGTTTTCCACTTTCCACTTTCCAGTAACTCTAACCTCATGAACATTGCTTAATTTTAAAAGTGCATTTATATTACAGCTGTCTATTGGTGTTTCTTTTTTTCAATCATAATTAGTATGCTACTATTTTTAACAAATTATTCTATTGTTCTATTTGAGGAGGAGATAATTAAATTTGTTATTATCAATAAATATTTCCCAGTATGATTCAAACAAAAATTTGTCTTGCTTAATTAATTTTTTTTTTTTTCAGAACCTGGCAGTAGATTATATGACATCTGACTGATAATTAGGAAAACAAGTGGCAAGGAGGTTGAAAGGAAAAAGCTTTGAAAAAAGGTGCAGTCTGGATAAGTCTTCTATATAGAGAACTTGTGGAATACCTGTAAAAATGTGAAATTAAAATACAGATTTTTTTAGCAATTCTACAGTAGCTGCTAGTGAAGTTGGTTATCTGTGCAATTAAACAAAGCCTTCCTGTTGAAATAATGACACTAGTCTGTCCAATCAGAAACAAATTCAAATAATACTTAATGTTCAGATATATTTTTCTCTCTCCTTTTTTCAAGGAGGGTTAATTGGGTTCTTGACATTATCTGAAGGATGGAGACAAATTTGCCCAATTTATGTTTTGTAAGCACAGGAAATTTTTCTGGGAATATTAATGGAGATAAGTGTGGTATATACACAAAAAAGACTAGTAAAATGAACAAAGGACTAAAATCAGGGTATGTGTAATGAAGATGGTAAATTAAAATATTCTGCTGTTGCTTTGGATTAGACCAGGTAAAGGCAAAACTGGCTTACCCGCCTAGCAGGAGAGAGTACAAACTGAATCATATGACAGACACCATAAAAGCTGCTTTGCTTACATTTGACTTGGAAAATATGCAGATATGCTGTGTTTTGGGGAATGGCGTGAGCTCCCTAAACAACATGGCAGAAGAGCTATTTTTCAATCTCCCTGCTCTCAACTTGTCTTTTTAAAAGTCTGACTGCATTCACCATCTGCAAAAAATAAATTTTATATTGCTTATTTTAAAGTATAGAATTATAAGGGTAAGTATCAACTGCAGCGAAGGTGGGGAATTTGTAGAGCTTGGTAAACCTAAAGCAGACTTAAAAGAATCTTGGGAGAAATTACTTCAGGAGAGAATAAAAAATGCAATAGGAATTTAGGAGTAATTTTCTAGATAAAACAGAGAAAATGCTGTCATTAGGATTTTCTGGAATATGTTTTTCTAGGTAAATCATGCTCCACAAAGAAACATTCTAAATACTTATTTACACGCTTAACATTTTCCTCAAGGATTTCAGAGAGTTTAATATTTGAATATAAGATTATATATTTTCAGTGCATGTATATCATGCACTATTAAGTACATATGATTAGTGCATAATCTGTACTGAAAATAAACACATAAAGGTGAACATAAATCTGCTGCTAATTTGGTGGCCCTTTATAAATCCAAGATTAGTTTTATAAGCTGAACTAGAACAAAACTGAAAATATAAATACAAATACTTCTTAGACTGGGTTAATTCATTCTTCAATACCTGGTGTCAACATGCAGAAAATGAATTCTGGGAACATATGCCTTCAAGTTCTTTGACAGTCTTGGGACAGTGCCAGGGAGCTGTGAGGGTTGGCTGCTCTCTAAGGAAAATGGCTTGTAAGTCAAGGGTGACCCAGACCCTAATACAGCAAGTGGGGGACTAGATCCAGGGGACATCCAGGGAGCCCAGCCAAGAGCAAAAGAGGGTGAGGCCAAAGATAGGGCTGGAGACAAGGCTTCTGATAGGAACACCCAGTACAAGTACCTGCAATGTAGAACTGAGGTCCACTGAGGAGGCAGGACCAGAGGCAGCCACCCCCAGGCTGAGATGAAATGGGGTACTTGGCACATCATCAGAGAGCAGAGGATGAGGGGGGAGGCCCAAGCTGAGGTTGAGCAGGACCAGTAAGTCGTATCTGTGTACAGAGGGCCATTTCATATTGTGACATGAATTTTTAACACACCAAAATCAAATATCAGCTATTATATATGACAGCCTATTACCACAGAAGAAATTCTAGTTCCTTCCTGCATGTCAAACCTGAGTGACAGAAATTATACAAACTGAAAATTGCTGTACTCAAATTGAAAACCATCTCCTGAAATACTTTGTAAAATATTCATGGTAAGTTCTCATCAAGGAATATCTAACAAACCAGCTAAGCAAAACTGAAAAGTTTTCAACTGTGGATTTTGTTGTTGGTTTTGGGGTATTATGGTGGCAACTGTAAACAATCTATTTTGGTAAGTTCAACTGAGAAGTTTTAGATTAGTAAATGTGTGTTGTACTGTTCTGCCTTAACTTAACGTTCAGAAACTAAACCATCAGAAAAACAGAGTACATTTTAATGTTTTTTATAGCTACACGGCGATGTTTACTTAGAAGAACATTAGATACAACTGATCCTATTTCTTAGAGATGACTGTATAAAAAAAGTATTTTTATAAGAAAGAATTATCTTTCATATTTTTTCTAATCTTTCTTTTGGAATAAGGTTTAAGGGTTTGTGAGAATGGAATGTAAAATTCTGAAACAAATATATATATTTTATATATATTTGATAAAACTCTCCAAATTAATTTTTAATTATTTCTAAAGGATAGAATTTCAAGTTTGCACGTCATGAGAATTCTTTTATTCTTATTTTCTACATAAACAAACAATAGTCGTTCTGTCATTTTAATATGAAATAAAACTTTAATATGGAGTTTTACCCTCCAATTTGAAATACTGATTAACAATGAAAAAGGAAAGTAAAACATTTGAATAGATCAAAACTTCCTATGAACTGATATTCCACTTCTGACAGTAGCCAACTGTGACTGACTATGGAAAAAGACTAAACAATAAGCTCCTACAAACTCCAAGCAGTCAGTGAGAGGTCTGTGTGAGTTTATAGTTAAGTAAAAAATATTCTTTAACATCCATTCTGATAATATCTGTCCTGCTTGCTTAGACATTTTCAAATTCTCCTATATTGCCATAAAGTAGGAGAATATCTTCTGGTTTGTTCTGTATTAATTTATTGATAATTCCTAACATTCTTTCTAAATTGCTTTCTTACTGCTAAGTTTCCAGCTGACATTTTGAAAGAACTTTTCAGGGTGATTCAAAATATGATTTCACAGTCACAAAGGCTACTTTAGAGTCAATGCTGCTTTATGTGTTCTGTATGCAGTGCTCTTTTTCCTGACATGGTTCATCTTGCCTTTCATCTGTTATTCTAAGATTTTACTCTCTATATAAGTTTTTACATTCCCGTTTTGATATGGCTTGGGATAGTTTGAAAGGTCACATTATTTTAAGAGGGTTCCAGGGACAGTTTCATAGGGGAATTATAATTACAGAATTTCTGCTGGATTGAGAAATTATGTATTTTAAGTTCAGATCATGAAAATATCATCTATATGTCTTACAAACACAATAATTTTGGTACTCAAGTGTATGGAAATATTTAGGGAACTTATGACAATACTGCCACACTATGAATTCATATTCACAACTGTGGTTCTTTGTTTAAAGAAAATATTGTTTTGCTGATGGCAGATTTATGAGTTAATTTTGAATGACTATTGATTTGAGTATATGTTTGGATTGAAAATCTGAAAGTTAGTCTTACCTTTGTAGGTATTTCAGACAGGTAATGATACAGCCATGACGTAGGATATTAATATGCAAATTATATTGTCCATATTGATGGAGGGGTTTAACAGATGTCATAGAGATGTGCAGGACATCTGCCATGTCTTGGAAAAGATCACTCTTGTCAATAAATACAAGTTTTTTGTGAACATGATAGATATTCTGAAAAAACCATGGTAGAAGATGACAGGACAGCCACAGTTTTCTTGCTTGTGGATTAGTTTTCAACTGAGCAAACTATTTTCTCTGCATGACAGAGAAATGCTGTTAAGCTATAGAGGAATAATTCAGAAATATCTTTAATGAAGAGTGTTATTCTAACACTCCTGTGATATTATTCTTGCATAATTTGGTCTCTTGAATCACAGATGTCCACTACATCAAAGTCAACATGTGAAAGCAGACATTTTAATTAACCTATCTTAATTTCTATACTTAATTTCTATAGTTAATGAAATGTGATCTTTGATTGCCTGGTATATTTTGTTTTCTGTGATGGAATTGGCTTCTAGAGATATCACTGTGAAACTAAGAATATTTTAAAAGAAGTAAAGTGTTGCACACCTATAAGTCATATATATATATATCACTGCCTTTTGGCTTTCTGGTACTAGAGAGAAGCTTAGTTAAGTTTGCAGAGTGAAGAGCATCTGCTGTAGGTCATAGAAAAAGAGGTTTAGCAATATTTTTATATTGATTACACTGAAGAGGATAAGGGTTGTTTCTCTTAATGTCAGCAGTAGGTGAAAATAAGGAATAATTTCATTTTCTACAAAATCCATGTCAAAACTCCTCTTTGTGGTTTATGTGAAGTCTCGAATATATCAGATTTCTTCTATAATGATAGTACATACTTATGAAAAATATTTCCTTGCTATCTATACATTTTGACAGGTAACTTTATTTGTCTGTGTACAAAGACTGTGGGAAATGTAAAAGCTGGTAAACTGGGAGCAGATTTTGTCTTTGGCTATCCACCTTAAAAAAGCAGAATATCAAGGAATTTGAGTTTTTCTAGCAACACTGAGGAGAAATGGTAACAGGAGTAGAAAAATTTACTGTGCACATAAACTGCAAATGCACTCAAATACGCCAAAAGACTGGTTCTGGCTGACTGACTTTGTTCTGTCCTCCCTCTTTTCACAATATCCGCTATTGCCATGCCCATCTGCAATTACCATTACCAATTTTTTCCCATCAGTCTTGATCAGAATCAACAAAAGAAATTAATACATTATGCAAAGAAAAAAACAAATGCAATAGAAAATTCTTAATTACATTGCAATTGTATTCATTATATCTCCGATCTTTTGCTTAACTAAACGGTCTGTTCTGCAGCCTCTGTCTATTTCTGGGCTTTTTCAGATTTTAAGTTATATGAGCTTTTAATATGTCTTCCCTGTATATTTGTACAATGTTGTTTATTTGATTGAATCATCTGTGCATAACTCCATGATAAAACATTGATAGTTTTTAGCAAATATTACCCTCCCTAGAGAAAATAGGGCTATATATAAAGTTTTTTTTTCTAAGTAGAAGCAGTTAGAAAGATATAAGCTTTTGACAAATCTAGTTCAGTCTCTTGATGCACCTGTAAGATTGTCCTATATTCTATCTTTTCCTTTTATGCTGGATGAAATTAATCATAGCTAAATTACAATAAAATAGTTTATCAGCGTATGCACACATATCCCATTTTAGCTGACGAGGTTACTCTTGTAAGAGATAATGCTTAAACAGCATCAGTAGCACTTGCAGCAGAGCTGTAACAAATGACAATAAATGTGCTACAGAAATTAAATGGATAGTTTTTTATCTGAAAGAAGACGAAAGCATAATATGAAATCCCATTTTGACAGTGGTTTGGCCTTTAGCAGAATATCAGAATTATTGTTATTGATGCTGTTGCATGTATTACCCTTCCACACATTAATTTTTACTGCGGAACCTTTAACATAAATGAGAAAAACAAATATATGTGTATATGGCTACAAGCTAAATCCTTGTTTGAATTCTTGTCAGTATGGATAGTAAGAACATGGTTTAGGGACATTTAAAGGCACTTAAATTTTGCAGTTTTAAAATTTCCCTTGTGGTATCACTCATAGAGGTTAAACTGCTTAATCCTGTTGTCTGAGGTCATTATGCAGGATGTATCTCTGTATATCTTGGTAAGACATTTTGGGCTTACATAAGCATGCCTGTGTAGAAGGTGATTTGCAAGTTGTTTGGTGATATTACAGTATTACACAAAGGCCTATTTGAGGACTATGCAGAGAAATTAAAATTGTTTCTAAAATAGAAGCATAATGATAATTTAGTACTCCTTTTGGTAAATCAACAAATTTGGGGGAAGTATACAATTCTGCAACTGCAAGCAAAATGTAAGAACAGAGCATGGAATGATGCAGAGGAGGATGTGCATGACCAAAAGATCTAACAGGATGCTGCATATGTCACTCAGTCAAGTGTGTTTTTTCCCTATTTATCTGAAAGGTTGCCTGTTGACAGTCTCTTTTTTTTCTAATTAATTTGAAAGAATCACAGAATATTCTGAATTGGAAGCGACCCACAGGGTTCATCAACTCCAGCTCCTAGGTGAATGGCTCATACAGGGAACAAACCTGTGACCACAAGGTTATTAGCACCATGCTCTGACCAACAGCTATTCACTACTACATAGTTCCTACTAAAGGAAAAAAAAAACCAAACAACCCAAGAGAAATAAAAAGCTTCACCCTCACTGAGAAATACATCCAAAAAAGCAAATAAATGGCTTCAGAATATCACCCAGCTGCAGAATGTTCCTGAAATGCTAAGAGAATTCACCCCTAAACCCTAGAAGATAATGATGAAATCCCTAAGTAAAAAAAAACTCTTCAAATACTGATTATGGAAGTCGAACTCTGATTTGTACTGCTGTTATATGCAGCATGTTTTTCTAAGCCAAATCAAGTTTAAAATATGGATTTCAAGAGATTATCATTATGATATAGAGATTATTTTTATTTTTTACCACCAAATGCTGCTGCTTTCATCTGAATGATATTGCTTTTAAATAATTTTATTTTAAATGGGAAAATGGCCCCAGTGGATTACAAATTACCTCATTATTTGGAAGTGCAAGTCAAATTGCTTGTAGAGTGACTGAATTGGAAAACCCTTTTGTAGAAGGGTTCTGTTGGGATAATGGCTCTGTATCAATTATTTAGGAAACAGAGAAAAATGAGGTTTAGCCCTGTGCAGTACACAAATGGAGTATACAGTTCATAAAGATAAAATTAGTGTCTGATTCAGACACTGAAAAAAAGACTGACCTTATATTTATGACAACACTAGGCCCAGGACTAAATCAAAGAGCACAGTCCTTTAGATATGTTCTTAGTTATTATATGTTAAAGTTCATATTTGATCTTTATGATCATTGAAGAAGTAATTCCTTATCTTTTTTGGCTTTTCTCTCAAATATAAAATAGGAGTATTGTGGTAAAAGGACAATTTATTTTTGCTATATGAAGACATTTTTACTAATATGTAGTTTCCATTCAAACTTCTGCTGGAGGTAAACAATATTAAGCTATCTGCTCCTCATTTCAAATAAATTTACAATAGAAGGGCTGAAGGGAATACTGAGGCTAAAGAACACCATCAAGCTGAGCAATTCTGCCAAAGGGGTTATCATGAACCTGCTGAATTTACATGTATTTTATTTACACTGTAGAAGAGAAAATTGAATTTAATTAGAGAAAATTCTGAAAAAAAAAATCCATTAAGGGGTATTTAAACAAAAGTCTCACAAAGCATCTACAGCTTCAGAAAGAATGTTTTTTATTTATCTTCTTCTTTACTTATGGATTATGCACTGAATGTGTCAGATGTGTTAATTTTGTTGTAAAAATAATTTAATCAATTCCTGGACTATGCAGTTAACATGGAAATATTTTATTATAATGAACCAACTGCTCTTAATCTTAAAATAGAAATCACAGCTTTTTGTGAATTGTTGTGGAATTTATTTTGCCTTAATCTGGTATGGTGACAAGTAAAATATAAATAAAAATGTGAAGAAGAAAAATGTTCCATTAAGCCAAGAGTAAAAGTCAGGAGACATAGCTTAAGATTTTATAAAACTGGAACCTAAAATTCAGCCCAGAGTCTTTTAATTACACACATAAAAAAACCCCTGGGGATGAGTTTTTATGTAAGAATTGTATCTATTTCTTTTTCTGTCTTTTTTAAAGAAAAAAAGTCTCTAGATTCCATGACTGTAGAGATGAACCATTAAAAAGAACTACTGGAAAAATGACTGAAGTCCAAAATCCAGGGAAGCAAAAGCAAATCAAAAATGCCATTGAGAAGTATAAACCATATGATTTTAAACACATCTTATAATTCTAGGGGTGGATATTTCTCTGAATTTCTTAATATTTGTTCTTACACACACTGTGCTAGTCAAGTTATTTAACCTTTCCATACCTAACTTCTCTTTTGTATGTTGTAGTTGAAATAATGGTATTTACTCTTCTCTCAGGGTATTAGTAGATTTAATTTAATAATGCCTGTGAAACATGTAATTAATCATGGAGGGAAATAATACAGAAACGTGGATTATTATCATTATTAAGTAAAGGAATCTTCCAAGATTGAAATTATTATGGTCAGGTGGTTTATTTTTTAAGAATACACTGCAGACTTCTAAAAGAATTTTGAGGAGCCTTGGAAGAAAACAAATTAAGAATAATGTTAGCAAGCTTGGATTTATAACCTTATTAAAATTTTCGGTTTTTTAAAAGACTCATTATTTCTTCTGTTGAATTGATGAGTAATTATTATGCAAATCCTCTTGTATTTCTTTATGGGTAACCTTTGGACTGGCATTTTAACTACATATTATGTAAGATTTTTGATAAGACACAATTGAATAGTAACAGAAGCAATGACAGCAGTTATTGCATATGTAAAATGTTCTCCAGAGTCTGAATGTTTTTAAATATGACAGGTTGAATACTTCAACAATAAAAATATTCAGTAAGGCCTTCTCTTGTTCTCAAATACATCATTAGATTTAAAGTGCTCAGTTTCCAAGCTGATCACATATTTTAATTAGAAGAGAATGTATTATTCTACGACAAACTGCAGTACTATCTAAATAGTATGAAACAAAACTTCTTCTTTGAGGACATTTTATCATCATCAACATCATCACTATCCAGTAAAATATAATTTTTGGAGTGATCACATATTATGTGAAGCATCGTTTTTCTTACTTAATAGTTGCAAAGTGGGGAGAAATCACTTTTGATCCTACTGCAGTAAACCATTATTTTTTTCTTCTAACTTCAGTACAGTGAACTTTTGCATCTCCTCAGTATTCTAGAACAGCTCATTACCTGCAGTTACATTCAGGAGTTTCATGATATAGAGTAGAATTAGTGAAAAACTGTACAGAGCCTCAACGTCTGAGTTTTGCCTGTGTCTCCTGGACTTAGCCACCGAATAGAGAAAAAGAGGGAAGCTAAGTATGGGGCTAGGAATCTCTGCGGTGAGGTGGGAGGTAGTTTGAAGATCCACATATTTTGGACAGACTCCTTTCCTAAAAGTTCAACAGAACTTCAAGCCTATCCGCCTTTAAGAGGTACTTGGCAAGAAGTTTACTGGTATTCACATTGTTATAGAATACATCCAGTGCAGGTAGCTTGGTGTGCAGATGCAATGCGAGCTCCAGGTTGAGCTCTGGGAGGCAGGAGCCCGAGCCCAAGGCAAGAGGCTGTGAACTGCCAATCCTTTGCATAAAAAAGGTCACAGGGACCTGTGGCACTGGCCAGGGGACTGGGCATTGAGACACATGGTAGAAGGCAGTGACTCCAGACTTTTGCCCCCTTAGACTGTGAGGGTAAAAAACCCAGGGTTCCTTTGTTCTTCACCCCTCTTCAGAGGCACCAGCTTGAGCTGATATTTTGTTATTTGGTTATTGCACCAAAATTAAATTATTTTAAGGATCTGGATGTCTGAGACTCTACTATGGGAAACCTGGGGTTAAGCTGAAAATGAAACCTGGTCTGATTGTATGAGTGTGAGGGGTATAGCTGTGAAGGGACCTCAATCCCAGCTTAGGTGGTGCAAGAGTGGCTCCTGGCAGTTTCCTTAACATCATGAGTTGGTGCTTACTATAGTAAGGCAACTCCCTACGTTCTTGAAAATACGTTACTTTTCATGGCACTCAAAAGGATAGAAAAGTTTAGATCTTTTTATTTCCCTTGTTTTCAAAGAAATTCCTATTTTTTTTCCTTCGTGGTCCTTTTTTTTCAAACTTGTTTTCATGATAATAAGAACTTGAGAGCTTAATTTTACAGTAAATAAGGAAGTTTAAAACTACAGACTCTTATGAGTGCATGATTCCAGAACTTGAGCATTTATGAAATGTGTCAAATATTAGAAAACTCGAAAAAAATGCCCCAGGCTGACAACATTGTCTAGTTATTTTGATTCTTGGCAGGCTTTTTCACACTATAATAATTTAATCATTTTTATTATCACAGTTGATGTATTCAGTTGATGTGTTTAGTTTATTTGTTTTTAAAAGAAGCTAAAAATATTACACGTTGCATCTTACTTTTTCTACTAACATATAAATAAAAGGTTTTCTGTTTTCTCTGAAACAGTTAACTATTGACAATTTGAACTGTTTATGAAGTCTAAGACAATCTAAATCCTTGAAGATATTATGTCAGACTACTTGAATTATGTCATCTAGGATGTGAGGTCTGTTCTTGCTGGCATGTCAACAAGAAAATTAAAGAATGAAAGACAATTAAGAAGATTGGAATTGTGTTAGATTAGTTGACTTTCTAAAACAAGGCCTTTTTGATACTTTCTGGGAAACTATTCAAGAACAGCTGTATCAACCTTAGCTGGAGGTATTGAGATATTTGCTAGTCAGCCAGCCTATCCTCTTGACTCTTTCATTCTTCGATCATAAAGATATCTGTTATAGTGTAGGAATGGTATTCTCCAATTCAGTGCTCCTACTGAAACCATGAGTCACTTACTCACTCTCCTCCTTAACCCTTGGTGGCTGGAGAGGAGAATTGGAGGTACAAAAGGTAAAGATCATGGGCTGAGAAAAGAACAATTTACCGAAAATAGCAATGAGATAAGAAAACAAACAGTAACAATACCAATGACAGAAGATACAAGAAAGAGGTGAATGATTCTCCTGGAAACAACAGTACCCAACTCCTCCCTGACACAGAAGGAATCCCTTCTCCCAGGAAGAGACTCCCTTTCCCCCCTGCCCTTGGCAATGATATGAGGTGGTATAGAATAACCTTTGGGTCCTATCCATGTCCCCTCCTGGCTACAGCAAAAATTAACCCTGTCCTGGCTGGAACAAGGACAATGTGCTAGTAGAATTATATGACTTTATATTTGGAATGATTATGAGGAAAAGTTTCTATATATCTGTTACAAGGCTAAATGTGATTAAATTATAGAATCCAGTGTGATCAGTTCTTTCAAGAAAGACTATGGATTTTCAAGATACAAATTTCCTGAGAAAAACCTTAATCACAGAAAAATCATGTATTGCCAGCTCTTAGGTAAATGAACAGATAGGGTCCATGATTCTAATGATTTCTGAAGTTTTCCCACTTTCCTGTCAAAGTCTCTGAAACAGTAGACTCTTCAAAACAGATTAGAGTGCCTTGAGATAAATTCCTTTAAGCAACACAGAAAGAGGATTAAATAAGATTACAAGAAGAGTTTAAGAATTTCATAGCAAATATTGTGTGTGAAATGGAACTGCAAAGTGAAATTTTGGTTTTTAATTGTGATACTCCATTAGGACAGTTTCATTATATCCCTAAACAATTTGATTTAAGAAGAAACAGAATGGTGGCACATGGAATAAAACCAGTCATTCCACACCTCTTGCTCATCGTAGTACACATTATTTAGAAGGCAAATTTAGTATGTTAGAAGAATGCTGCTATTCTCAAAACACTTGATAAATCACATTTATCAAATTAAGAATCTTTTTCTTTTCATTCTCACATACTCGTGCTTTTTCAAATAATATTTTCTTTATCCTCCCTTAAGTTACTTCATTTGATTTTAAATTTTAATTTCTTAGTACTTGCTGGATCATGCACAATAACCTGTACAAAATCAAACTTCCATTGCTGATCCCTTGTGTTATGTGTACTGTCCATTAAAATTATCATTTACCCTCTCTTAAAAGCAACACATCTATTGCGATGATTCTGCACTGGGCAAAGTATCACAAAAATACCAGAATAAAGCATCTTTGAAAAGAGAAAATGGATTGAAGGTTAAATAACCAAACTGCAAAAACTTTTTTGATAATAGACAAATTATTTTTTGGTTTCTGAAGATTTGGTAATGTCAAATTATACTTACCATACCACCTCCACAGACATACACCTGTCTATGTCAGAAGAACTTTCAGTTTTCTTTCTCAGCCCTGCAAAGCAGAGAGGTATCTGCATGGTGTTTAAGGAGGTCACTCATCTTTGTTTTATTATTTTCTTCCTTATGAAGCTCTTTATTGAAGTTTTATGGAGTCTTGTAATATGCTGTAATAGGCTGAAAAATTCTAATATGCTGAGGAATTAACATGCTCATGAGGTAAATATTTCAGTTTACACTTTGCAGAATTATTGGCTTATGGCTTTTGGTAGCCATAGCTGAGTATTAGTCATAAAAATTATTTTGAACTGTTAAAGAGATTTTCTTTTATTAAATTTCAGAAATATTTTCATTGTCTGTATTTTCATGAATAAAACCAAATAAGACTTTCTCCTAAATAAAAAAAAAAGTTGAAATCGTGTTATGGGTGTGTAAAAATTCCCTTTTCTTTCAATTTAGACTCTTTTTTTAAATAATGGAACTCATAAAAACTATTACCTTTTAGTTTAAATTACTTCTTTAGATAAAATACATTCTTTAGGCTAGAAAATAAAAACCTTGAAACTTAGGACTGAAAGATTCCTTCTTCTGCCTTTTAAAGACAACAAAGTCTGATGCAAATATGACTCAAGAAACATAGAAATAATGTATTTGTGCATAATCTGGTCAAGATACAGAGATTGCCAGCAACTGCCAGACCATGAATAGTTGCCATATTTTACCTTTTTGCACTCAATTGGAAAAAACAGGAGCAATCTTCTCAGGAACTGTGTTCTCCAAAATAAGCAATCTTTCTTGAGTAAATTAAAATTAGTTGAACATAAAGAAAATATCTGTTTTCAGAAGTGGGCTAGATAAAGGACAAAGTATATTTTCAGTTCTTTATTTTCCTTGACTTCATGCTAATTAGGAGAAAGAACCAAACAATTTAAGTTTTTACAGGGAAAATGTCTACTTTTTATTACTCAAAATGTTAAAATCATTTACTGAACGAACCTCTCAAACACAGTGATTTTTGTTGTATAGAGCTGTCAGAGTGATATTTAAAATGAGTGAATATGGTCAGTGTATTTAAAAAAAAAAATCAGGCATTTTAAATAGCAGTGGAGCAAGATTAAAGGCCAATCTTTTAGATATAATTGCACTTGAAAGAGTGCCAATTAAGTTAAGAATTGCAACTACAGTGCTTATCGCACATTTCTAGATCTAAAAATACAAGTAGATGGTGGTTGGTGGGGAAACTGTACTCTTTAAGACAATGACCCCAGGGAAGGAAATTTGCAGATATTGTTCATTAGAGCAAACTAGTGATGCTAACATGCTTTTGAGATTTCTTGACAGAAATGTATGTGGATGGAACAAAAAGGTGCTTTCATACAGCCTTTGAATTTGGTGAAGAGTTGAGAGATGTTGCAGCTTTGCATCAAGTGGCTCCATAACTCCATTCCTGACCTTTGGGAGTGCCTTCCTAGATGGAGGGAGTGACTGAGATGTTGCAGTGCCTGTACAATGTAACTGCCTTAGCCCAGGCAGTCTCCTGTGGTTTTTTTTCTCAGTACCCTGTTGGAACCCATGTGTCCTCTTATGTAGAAATATGCAACCAAACAACCAAAGATAAATAGTGGTGATTACAACAAAAGTAATGCTTGTTTATAAAGAGGAGACAGGTGTGACAGCTACTGATACATATGCATAAGCAGCTATGCAGTCCTGTCAAAAGCTGGTGCTAGTGTGGAGGATAAAATTCTCTTTCCCACAAACATATTCCTTGTCCCAGTAAATACATCTGTAACACTGACAACACCTAATAGTCTACCAGATATTTCAAAATTAGCATTTCAGAATAATTAATCTAGTTGATAATCCACAATTCTTTCCACTGAAATGGCGAGAATTTAATTGATAGCTTGGGGTTTCCATGCTCTGTTCCATAACATAATTTATCTCTTGGCCCCTTGGAACACATATCTCCTAGCTGGCATTCTTATTAGGAATGACTAAATATCACCACTGCTTCATACTCATTTATGCTACTATCAGGTGACCTGCTTAACACAGTTGTAAATAAGAAAAGCTAGCAGCTATAAAACTGCAGGGCAAATCCTCAAGGACAGCATTACCTTTGACAAACTGGCAAAATAATTAAAAAACTTGAAAAACTGTAGTTGGAAATCCATAAAAATGAAGTTTTCAGTTTTAGTGCTATTCTAAAAATATATTTTCCTTTTATACAGCATGAATTCTTTTCCCTTTGTATTCCTCTGTACTCTTTAAAGTGACATTTAGCTAATGTAGCAAGAAGCCACAGCTGTTTCGGAGGGCTGTGAGACCACAGTTCACAATGCTTTAAGCATGTGAAAACTGAAGACTGAGGAAAAGGAGTGTTCTGCTGGGTCACCATCTCTTGTTCGTGGAATGTTCCAGAGAATCACTTCCTTGATGACTACAGATTTTTTCCCCTTATTTCTAGCACAAATTTATTCTTAGTTACTGCTTACACATTTATTTTCATGTCAACAGTATGCTTTGTCTTCTATAGCTCTTTTTCCTCCTAAGTGGTTATCCAATGACGTATTTAAAAAAGCAGTCACAGCTCCTCTCAGTCTGAATTTTGCTAAAAAAACCTTAAAAAAGTAAATGAAATGCAGACTTTTCAAGACTCATAAGGTTTTTCATTCCTTTAATGAAGAATGTTAATTATCTTTGTTTCTGTATGTTTCTATTTTTCTTAAATATATGCAAGTTAATTGTCCTCTTTAAAAGCAGTTGCAATATTTATACAGATAAAGAGTCATCTGTTTTCATAAGCCTTTTCACACTGATGTACCTACACAATTAGCCACAGGATAAAGACTATAACATGACAAGGAACATTTTCATGGGCAGTTATCAGTACACACACATACTGCACATGAAAAACAATTGCCACAGAATGGGAATTAAAAAACTTCTAAATCTCAAATATACAATAAAAATGATGCACTTTTAGTAAAATATACAATTATTTCTGAACCTCTGATTACTATTATTTAACATGATCCATATTTCACCCTACCAGTTGTTTGACTCTGAAGCATTAAGAAAATCAAAAGGAACATGTATAATAGCATATTTTGCTAATATCAATACTACGTGATATGTGAAATGCATGTGCATGCAAGATTTTCTAAATAGTTTAGGGCCAAAATACATTGGTACCATCTTGCTATCCTCCATATTGTGTTAAAAGTATACAAAAGGTTGCATATTGTTTTTAATAATTTCTCTCTTGCAGCAATAATTTAATGTTAGATTTTTAACCTAATGGCAATTATAATTACTTTTTTTATCCGTGTTCAGATCGAAAGGCAATAAGAGACACTTATCATGTCATCACATAATGTCAAACTGTGAGAGCATTATGATATAATCTCTGATTATGAGACACGCTCCAGTCCCTTGCTTATGTTAGTGGACTTTTGCTGGACTCTCTCCAGTAACTCCATTTCTCGTACTCAGGAGTCCAGAACTGGACAGAGAATTCCAGATATGACACAGTAGTTCAGATGTGAAGATAAAAATTTACATGTGACAATCAATTTTATTACAGATTTTGTATGCAATAATATCTTCATTTTTATAACTTTTGTATTGCCTCACATACATTTTTCCTGGTTACTAGTAAGGCAGTACTTTTACATGTCAAAGTAACAGAATAGGGACCAGAGTGCTTATCAGACAGTCTTAGGTAGCCTATCAGCATACACATATGAAGCTAGTAAGAAAGATGAAGACAAGGAATTTAGGAAAAGCATTAATTGCTTGTAGATAGAATCATAGCTCCTACTCTGGTGCACTGGGCTTTTTGGCTTGTTTTTTTTTGTTGACCTGTTAAACCAGGGTCAAAATTTAAACTTTAATATAAGGAGAAGCTTCATCATCTATATGTCTTCTGCAGGTGGGTAGGATGGCTTAGGTTAAAAATTGAGGCAACTGTTTGATTCCAGCCATAAAAAAGAGGGAAGTATTGCATAGCTTAAGGACAGAGGCAAGGGATGACAAAAATTATATATATGCCAAACACATAAAAGGATGTTTGTAAATCTGGATCACTATTTTAATGGTGGAAGTTACAGTATAAATATAGCGATTAAGAAAAATTGCATTTGAATAACTAACAATAACACTTTTCCAATTGGAGTAACTAATTTTTTAAACTCATTATAAATTTCTTCTAAAACGTATGTTTAAAGGTTTTGTTTGTCAAAAAGAAATACAATTAGCCACTTATCATTTTAAGTAGGAATGTGAAGACATGATAATGTTCTGAGTTGCAATGAATTCAGTTTTGTTAATTTAAAACATTCCCTAATGAAAATGGTATTTAAAGACCTGCCTCACTAGTTAACAGGAAACTTGTCTTGCTTCCTCAAATTCTGCTTTGAAAACTCCTATTCTTTTCTTGGTATTTGCAGTACGGGGAAAATGTAAGGATAGCAGTTTAAGTTCAGTAGCAAATGTAAATTCTGCTTGCTTTAGGAGTCTCAGTGAAAGCTACGGATCAGGTAAGTCTGCAACATATATATTGAGAGTCAACAGAGTTTGAGAGAGCCCTTTAGACAGGTCTCTCAGTAATGATAGTTTTTGTCTAACTCTTAGAAGCAATCTATAGTGCAGGTTCTACATTTGTTTTCAAAACATAAGTGTGGGGTAATTGAGAACCAGAGTTTAACCCTTCCCTTTCCACACCATTGTAGAATACACTGGTTTTCTATCAATACCAAACTGATTCAATAGAATTTTCTACACTTGTTACTGTGACTTAATTACAGATTCAAAATAACAACATTCACACCATAAACAATTCATGCACAGGCACATAGGCAAAGAGATATATACATCTATAACCATGTCTATAAAGGAACTCATCAAAAATTCCCTTTAGATTCAGTGAAACACTCCCACCGAATCTCTTAGTGTTTCACAGCAGGCATGGGTTGCCCCTGAAGTAGAGTGTGTGTGTGTGTGGGTATCAGCCTAGGCCTCATTGACAGCAATGATCTTTCAAGTATCGCAAACTTGCTAGTGAGCTCCGAGAAATGTCCCACTCAGAGGGAGGTGTTGGCACAGCCCGCTGCAGTTCAGGAGAGCACAGAGGACCTCATCTAGGACCACTGTTTATAGCTTTGCAAGATGACTGCCTTAAATCATCAGTCAGTTTTCATCCTGGTTGTAACCCAAGTTGATAATTACTNTGGCAATGATATGAGGTGGTATAGAATAACCTTTGGGTCCTATCCATGTCCCCTCCTGGCTACAGCAAAAATTAACCCTGTCCTGGCTGGAACAAGGACAATGTGCTAGTGGAATTATATGACTTTATATTTGGAATGATTATGAGGAAAAGTTTCTATATATCTGTTACAAGGCTAAATGTGATTAAATTATAGAATCCAGTGTGATCAGTTCTTTCAAGAAAGACTATGGATTTTCAAGATACAAATTTCCTGAGAAAAACCTTAATCACAGAAAAATCATGTATTGCCAGCTCTTAGGTAAATGAACAGATAGGGTCCATGATTCTAATGATTTCTGAAGTTTTCCCACTTTCCTGTCAAAGTCTCTGAAACAGTAGACTCTTCAAAACAGATTAGAGTGCCTTGAGATAAATTCCTTTAAGCAACACAGAAAGAGGATTAAATAAGATTACAAGAAGAGTTTAAGAATTTCATAGCAAATATTGTGTGTGAAATGGAACTGCAAAGTGAAATTTTGGTTTTTAATTGTGATACTCCATTAGGACAGTTTCATTATATCCCTAAACAATTTGATTTAAGAAGAAACAGAATGGTGGCACATGGAATAAAACCAGTCATTCCACACCTCTTGCTCATCGTAGTACACATTATTTAGAAGGCAAATTTAGTATGTTAGAAGAATGCTGCTATTCTCAAAACACTTGATAAATCACATTTATCAAATTAAGAATCTTTTTCTTTTCATTCTCACATACTCGTGCTTTTTCAAATAATATTTTCTTTATCCTCCCTTAAGTTACTTCATTTGATTTTAAATTTTAATTTCTTAGTACTTGCTGGATCATGCACAATAACCTGTACAAAATCAAACTTCCATTGCTGATCCCTTGTGTTATGTGTACTGTCCATTAAAATTATCATTTACCCTCTCTTAAAAGCAACACATCTATTGCGATGATTCTGCACTGGGCAAAGTATCACAAAAATACCAGAATAAAGCATCTTTGAAAAGAGAAAATGGATTGAAGGTTAAATAACCAAACTGCAAAAACTTTTTTGATAATAGACAAATTATTTTTTGGTTTCTGAAGATTTGGTAATGTTAAATTATACTTACCATACCACCTCCACAGACATACACCTGTCTATGTCAGAAGAACTTTCAGTTATCTGTCTCTACCCTGCAAAGCAGAGAGGTATCTGCATGGTGTTTAAGGAGGTCACTCATCTTTGTTTTATTATTTTCTTCCTTATGAAGCTCTTTATTGAAGTTTTATGGAGTCTTGTAATATGCTGTAATAGGCTGAAAAATTCTAATATGCTGAGGAATTAACATGCTCATGAGGTAAATATTTCAGTTTACACTTTGCAGAATTATTGGCTTATGGCTTTTGGTAGCCATAGCTGAGTATTAGTCATAAAAATTATTTTGAACTGTTAAAGAGATTTTCTTTTATTAAATTTCAGAAATATTTTCATTGTCTGTATTTTCATGAATAAAACCAAATAAGACTTTCTCCTAAATAAAAAAAAAAGTTGAAATCGTGTTATGGGTGTGTAAAAATTCCCTTTTCTTTCAATTTAGACTCTTTTTTTAAATAATGGAACTCATAAAAACTATTACCTTTTAGTTTAAATTACTTCTTTAGATAAAATACATTCTTTAGGCTAGAAAATAAAAACCTTGAAACTTAGGACTGAAAGATTCCTTCTTCTGCCTTTTAAAGACAACAAAGTCTGATGCAAATATGACTCAAGAAACATAGAAATAATGTATTTGTGCATAATCTGGTCAAGATACAGAGATTGCCAGCAACTGCCAGACCATGAATAGTTGCCATATTTTACCTTTTTGCACTCAATTGGAAAAAACAGGAGCAATCTTCTCAGGAACTGTGTTCTCCAAAATAAGCAATCTTTCTTGAGTAAATTAAAATTAGTTGAACATAAAGAAAATATCTGTTTTCAGAAGTGGGCTAGATAAAGGACAAAGTATATTTTCAGTTCTTTATTTTCCTTGACTTCATGCTAATTAGGAGAAAGAACCAAACAATTTAAGTTTTTACAGGGAAAATGTCTACTTTTTATTACTCAAAATGTTAAAATCATTTACTGAACGAACCTCTCAAACACAGTGATTTTTGTTGTATAGAGCTGTCAGAGTGATATTTAAAATGAGTGAATATGGTCAGTGTATTTAAAAAAAAAAATCAGGCATTTTAAATAGCAGTGGAGCAAGATTAAAGGCCAATCTTTTAGATATAATTGCACTTGAAAGAGTGCCAATTAAGTTAAGAATTGCAACTACAGTGCTTATCGCACATTTCTAGATCTAAAAATACAAGTAGATGGTGGTTGGTGGGGAAACTGTACTCTTTAAGACAATGACCCCAGGGAAGGAAATTTGCAGATATTGTTCATTAGAGCAAACTAGTGATGCTAACATGCTTTTGAGATTTCTTGACAGAAATGTATGTGGATGGAACAAAAAGGTGCTTTCATACAGCCTTTGAATTTGGTGAAGAGTTGAGAGATGTTGCAGCTTTGCATCAAGTGGCTCCATAACTCCATTCCTGACCTTTGGGAGTGCCTTCCTAGATGGAGGGAGTGACTGTGATGTTGCAGTGCCTGTACAATGTAACTGCCTTAGCCCAGGCAGTCTCCTGTGGTTTTTTTTCTCAGTACCCTGTTGGAACCCATGTGTCCTCTTATGTAGAAATATGCAACCAAACAACCAAAGATAAATAGTGGTGATTACAACAAAAGTAATGCTTGTTTATAAAGAGGAGACAGGTGTGACAGCTACTGATACATATGCATAAGCAGCTATGCAGTCCTGTCAAAAGCTGGTGCTAGTGTGGAGGATAAAATTCTCTTTCCCACAAACATATTCCTTGTCCCAGTAAATACATCTGTAACACTGACAACACCTAATAGTCTACCAGATATTTCAAAATTAGCATTTCAGAATAATTAATCTAGTTGATAATCCACAATTCTTTCCACTGAAATGGCGAGAATTTAATTGATAGCTTGGGGTTTCCATGCTCTGTTCCATAACATAATTTATCTCTTGGCCCCTTGGAACACATATCTCCTAGCTGGCATTCTTATTAGGAATGACTAAATATCACCACTGCTTCATACTCATTTATGCTACTATCAGGTGACCTGCTTAACACAGTTGTAAATAAGAAAAGCTAGCAGCTATAAAACTGCAGGGCAAATCCTCAAGGACAGCATTACCTTTGACAAACTGGCAAAATAATTAAAAAACTTGAAAAACTGTAGTTGGAAATCCATAAAAATGAAGTTTTCAGTTTTAGTGCTATTCTAAAAATATATTTTCCTTTTATACAGCATGAATTCTTTTCCCTTTGTATTCCTCTGTACTCTTTAAAGTGACATTTAGCTAATGTAGCAAGAAGCCACAGCTGTTTCGGAGGGCTGTGAGACCACAGTTCACAATGCTTTAAGCATGTGAAAACTGAAGACTGAGGAAAAGGAGTGTTCTGCTGGGTCACCATCTCTTGTTCGTGGAATGTTCCAGAGAATCACTTCCTTGATGACTACAGATTTTTTCCCCTTATTTCTAGCACAAATTTATTCTTAGTTACTGCTTACACATTTATTTTCATGTCAACAGTATGCTTTGTCTTCTATAGCTCTTTTTCCTCCTAAGTGGTTATCCAATGACGTATTTAAAAAAGCAGTCACAGCTCCTCTCAGTCTGAATTTTGCTAAAAAAACCTTAAAAAAGTAAATGAAATGCAGACTTTTCAAGACTCATAAGGTTTTTCATTCCTTTAATGAAGAATGTTAATTATCTTTGTTTCTGTATGTTTCTATTTTTCTTAAATATATGCAAGTTAATTGTCCTCTTTAAAAGCAGTTGCAATATTTATACAGATAAAGAGTCATCTGTTTTCATAAGCCTTTTCACACTGATGTACCTACACAATTAGCCACAGGATAAAGACTATAACATGACAAGGAACATTTTCATGGGCAGTTATCAGTACACACACATACTGCACATGAAAAACAATTGCCACAGAATGGGAATTAAAAAACTTCTAAATCTCAAATATACAATAAAAATGATGCACTTTTAGTAAAATATACAATTATTTCTGAACCTCTGATTACTATTATTTAACATGATCCATATTTCACCCTACCAGTTGTTTGACTCTGAAGCATTAAGAAAATCAAAAGGAACATGTATAATAGCATATTTTGCTAATATCAATACTACGTGATATGTGAAATGCATGTGCATGCAAGATTTTCTAAATAGTTTAGGGCCAAAATACATTGGTACCATCTTGCTATCCTCCATATTGTGTTAAAAGTATACAAAAGGTTGCATATTGTTTTTAATAATTTCTCTCTTGCAGCAATAATTTAATGTTAGATTTTTAACCTAATGGCAATTATAATTACTTTTTTTATCCGTGTTCAGATCGAAAGGCAATAAGAGACACTTATCATGTCATCACATAATGTCAAACTGTGAGAGCATTATGATATAATCTCTGATTATGAGACACGCTCCAGTCCCTTGCTTATGTTAGTGGACTTTTGCTGGACTCTCTCCAGTAACTCCATTTCTCGTACTCAGGAGTCCAGAACTGGACAGAGAATTCCAGATATGACACAGTAGTTCAGATGTGAAGATAAAAATTTACATGTGACAATCAATTTTATTACAGATTTTGTATGCAATAATATCTTCATTTTTATAACTTTTGTATTGCCTCACATACATTTTTCCTGGTTACTAGTAAGGCAGTACTTTTACATGTCAAAGTAACAGAATAGGGACCAGAGTGCTTATCAGACAGTCTTAGGTAGCCTATCAGCATACACATATGAAGCTAGTAAGAAAGATGAAGACAAGGAATTTAGGAAAAGCATTAATTGCTTGTAGATAGAATCATAGCTCCTACTCTGGTGCACTGGGCTTTTTGGCTTGTTTTTTTTTGTTGACCTGTTAAACCAGGGTCAAAATTTAAACTTTAATATAAGGAGAAGCTTCATCATCTATATGTCTTCTGCAGGTGGGTAGGATGGCTTAGGTTAAAAATTGAGGCAACTGTTTGATTCCAGCCATAAAAAAGAGGGAAGTATTGCATAGCTTAAGGACAGAGGCAAGGGATGACAAAAATTATATATATGCCAAACACATAAAAGGATGTTTGTAAATCTGGATCACTATTTTAATGGTGGAAGTTACAGTATAAATATAGCGATTAAGAAAAATTGCATTTGAATAACTAACAATAACACTTTTCCAATTGGAGTAACTAATTTTTTAAACTCATTATAAATTTCTTCTAAAACGTATGTTTAAAGGTTTTGTTTGTCAAAAAGAAATACAATTAGCCACTTATCATTTTAAGTAGGAATGTGAAGACATGATAATGTTCTGAGTTGCAATGAATTCAGTTTTGTTAATTTAAAACATTCCCTAATGAAAATGGTATTTAAAGACCTGCCTCACTAGTTAACAGGAAACTTGTCTTGCTTCCTCAAATTCTGCTTTGAAAACTCCTATTCTTTTCTTGGTATTTGCAGTACGGGGAAAATGTAAGGATAGCAGTTTAAGTTCAGTAGCAAATGTAAATTCTGCTTGCTTTAGGAGTCTCAGTGAAAGCTACGGATCAGGTAAGTCTGCAACATATATATTGAGAGTCAACAGAGTTTGAGAGAGCCCTTTAGACAGGTCTCTCAGTAATGATAGTTTTTGTCTAACTCTTAGAAGCAATCTATAGTGCAGGTTCTACATTTGTTTTCAAAACATAAGTGTGGGGTAATTGAGAACCAGAGTTTAACCCTTCCCTTTCCACACCATTGTAGAATACACTGGTTTTCTATCAATACCAAACTGATTCAATAGAATTTTCTACACTTGTTACTGTGACTTAATTACAGATTCAAAATAACAACATTCACACCATAAACAATTCATGCACAGGCACATAGGCAAAGAGATATATACATCTATAACCATGTCTATAAAGGAACTCATCAAAAATTCCCTTTAGATTCAGTGAAACACTCCCACCGAATCTCTTAGTGTTTCACAGCAGGCATGGGTTGCCCCTGAAGTAGAGTGTGTGTGTGTGTGGGTATCAGCCTAGGCCTCATTGACAGCAATGATCTTTCAAGTATCGCAAACTTGCTAGTGAGCTCCGAGAAATGTCCCACTCAGAGGGAGGTGTTGGCACAGCCCGCTGCAGTTCAGGAGAGCACAGAGGACCTCATCTAGGACCACTGTTTATAGCTTTGCAAGATGACTGCCTTAAATCATCAGTCAGTTTTCATCCTGGTTGTAACCCAAGTTGATAATTACTGAAATTATTCAAAAGTCCAGTAACAATGGTACCGTTTCACTCAACTAAGATTCATTTTTTTCAGAAGGTCTTGTAACAATGATACCGTTTCACTCTGGCAATGATTCAGGAAAATAATTTTCCAAGGCTAACAAGGATAACTACTTATTCTTTGTTCCCCACTTTGGTCAGGCAGTTGATATTCATGTTACAGTCAGAATTGCTCCCACTTTTACCATGCAAGAGCTCCTGGTGCAGTCAAGGGACACTGTACCTCTCAACTGGTTTGGTCAAGTCTTATCAGGAGGTCCTGGGACTGTGGAGCGGGCATGAAGAGGTGCGGGGATGCATCAATACACTTGTTAAACTGCATTTAGATAACTAAAAATAATGTATAAGTTAAGAATCTATTTTGAAATATATTAATGTACTTTTACGGAAAATTTCTTTCAAAATAATTAAGATTTTTTTTTGCAAGTAAGGTAAGTACCTATTTCAGCAAGTGATCTTTGAGTGACAAAAAGAAAGGAAGCTGTATTGTCTGACTGACGATATTATCTATGTCAAAAAGACATATACCAGGGGAGAGATCCTGTCAGCTGAGCAAATGGGGTCCACAATACTTTGACACGGTATCTTCTTCAAATTCTCCATTAGGACCATATATGTGAGACCTTTCCCTTCCTCCGGGCCCTAAGTGCAGTAATGGCCCTTCCTGGTATGGGTCAGCCTCCCTCAGAGTCTGTTCCATGGCCCAAGATGCCAATTTAGGCCAGCCGGGGCCTCCGGTCCCTGTCCCCACCATATCTCTGGCCTGTCTTCCCCTAGCTCTGTCCTTGGGCAGGTTGATTTCCTGCATTAATCTCAGACATGGCTTTTTCCTGTCTTTCCCAATGCTTGCTGACCCCTCTGCTGCCATCTGGGTGCCCTGACTGCCTGCCTCCAGTTGTGGAACCATGTCTGTGACTGAGGTGACAGCCTGTCTGCCTCATGACCCACCACTCTGGAAAGCAGCACCCCTCCTGCTGCCCCTGATGAACTGTCCAGCTACTATGCCTGAACAGTCCCAAGACTTGGGCATTTCTGAGGCAAAAAGCTTTCTCAAGTGCTGCTAGTTTACCTTGCAGAACTGAATTCCTAAAATATTCCTACTAAGAGCAAGTGCGTGCTTGTGCAGCCATTAGGAAAGGGAACTAACTAGTTTTCAACCAACACAATTGAGAAATTAATCCCAGGCTATTGCTTACAAAGACATTTGAGAACCTCAGAA
This sequence comes from Lepidothrix coronata, assembly GCF_001604755.1. Taxonomy (NCBI): domain Eukaryota; kingdom Metazoa; phylum Chordata; class Aves; order Passeriformes; family Pipridae; genus Lepidothrix; species Lepidothrix coronata. The sequence continues at coordinate 4,337,780 of NW_016690236.1, read as the reverse complement.
TTAGACTTTCCTATTTCTTATAGGTTTGGCTGTGCAGTAGTACAAATGCCAGGAGTCCACAGAGACCACAGTGCAGAAGGCAACCTGTAAAGTATTACAAAGTTCTCATAAGGAATCGGATTTTAATTAGGCTGCTTGAGTAGTAGAACTGTGCAGCAGCAAAGTGCAGAGCCTGGCCCAGTGTCCTGTGCGTTGATGCTATGAAGGTACTCGGTCAAGATTACAGGATTATGATTTCCTCCAGTTTGGGTGAACAAGGGGGCCCTGTGCTGTAGCCAGACCTGTGCCTCTCACCCTCCCCGCAGCCCCGATCACCCTTGCGGTGCCACCTGTGGTGTCGGGCAATTATTATTAGTCCATTCTGCTGAAACTAAATCATTCAGCAAACAAACAAAAAATCTCAAACAAATAAATGCAGTTTCATCTGGCAGCAAAGAAAGAACTGAGGGTATTTTGTGGGCAAGAAGTGAATAGACTTAGAAAAAAAATAACTCCCTTGGGACACCCTTCTGAGAGAAGGTGTCTTGGAAGGTGTTGTGCTTGTGTAGGGCCATGACTCACTGACTGTCCCTTGGATCAGGCTTTCCCTCCTGCTTTGGGAGAGAGGGTCTGATTCTGGGATCTTGCTCTTGAGATAGATCTGATGTGGCAAATAGACACCTTTGCTGAAGCAAACATTGTGTCATTTGCTACATTTAAAAAATGGAAGTTCTTACAGACTAGATATATTTGGGGAATGGTGCCTGTTATAAACTTCAAATTCAGTTTTAAAGAGCTGTATCCTTATGGATCTGAGCTTCGTGAATGATGTGATATATAGTCCTAAAGCTCACATTTTGCATGGACTGAAGTTTAGGTCTTAAGGCAACTGTATTTTTGGAAACCATTTTACCTGGGTAACAGGAGGCTCATGAAACCTGAGAAATGCTTTCCATGTGTCAGGCAAATATTTCCATTTGTCTTTAGATAATTTCCCCGTGCATCATTAAGTTAAGTTCCCCGAGCATCATTCTTGCATCTATAAAATGAAAAAACTGTTGTATCTCTCGTGTCTGAAGGAGATGTCTATTTTTTAGATATAACACCATTTGGAACGAATCAAATACACATGTTGAAAAGGAAGTTAGCAATCAGAATACAGAAAACCCTGCAAGAAGCTAGTATTAAAATAAATTCTGAGAAATGATCACTTTGAATGTGAATTAAATTTTTAGATAATGAAGTATTCACTGGTAATAGCATAGGGGACACAAACTTTGTTGTTTATACCTTTATATTGTAAACGCTATTAATTTTGTCCATCTGAAGCTCTATTCCTTCAGTGCATGTATAAAATACAGATCTATTTCTCACATAAAAGTCAGTGAAATTGTGAAAAACTTGCCAAATTCTGCCATCATATAGAAGAGTGCTTGGAATTCTAACCTTTACAAATAGAAGTAAATTTTAGCCAGAAGTGGGAAAAGTTCTGCACATTCTGGTTAGCAGTAATGATCTGAGACCTCAGGCCTTTAAAATAAGGATTCAGATTATATCCGAAAATTTAACTAGGACTTTCATTACATATATTATATCTATTGATTTGTATTGCCTTCCATTCTAAGTCAATTATATATTCCTTTTCATTAAGAAAAAGACATAAAATATGCCTTAAGTAAATGTCTTAATCACCTGCTTTACTTTATAGTTTTGCTCAAAATGATCTAAAATCATTAATCTAAATTAACACTGTACTGTACAGTGTTTATAGTTAAAGTTTATACTTTAAAATACACACATTCTTTACCATTAAGGAGGATAAATACTATCTCTTTCCCCTCCTTTTATTTTTTCAGTGCTCTCCTATTTTATCCTCATTAATGGATGAGCATTAAAAGGGTAAATCTATACATAAAGCAGTTATTTAACTCAACATAAATGATGTCATTCATTAGATTCTGCTTAAACTAAAGTTTCTAAATGGTATTTCAAGAAGGTTTTCAGCCAAATGGAATACTGATTCTTAAACTCATACAATTCTTACATTGAAATAATTTGCCCATATATAAAAAAAACAAAGTGAATTGGTCAAAAAGCTGATTTATAAAAAGCTAAGCATTTTTAATGAACATTTGTGAACTATACTGATAATTTCAAATATTCATTTTCTTACCTTTTTTAAAAAAAGTAAGTGTGCAGGACCAACTTCATAGAACTAGTTTATCGTAAGTATACAATTCTTTGTCATTTCTTAATAATAAAAATAAATTTCTAAAACACATAAAACTTTAAACCAGCATTGTTTTGTCATGTTAGGAGCATTAGAGTAAAATATGGAGTTTTTGTAGAACAATGATAGTTGCAAAGAAATTGCAGTAATCCAGGGGAATGAATGCAGTAAAAATTGATATTAATTAAAAAGAAAAGCTTTATCATTCTGGGAAAATCTTTACATTTGATTATAACTTGTGATTCAATTTCAGGATGAGGTAAACACGTTTCTACAGAATCGAACGTCTTGGACAGGAACCTATTTGTGAGTAGATCCAACAGAAGCAAATTTGCCTAAAACAAGATTTAAGAGTAAAAAGTGGACTATTGCTGAGTATGCTGAAAATGTATTCATCCTTGTTTGAAATTAGTCTTCTGGGTGTCTTGGTATCTTAGTTGTTTGGTTATAGATGCCTAGCTCAAGTCTAGACCTGAGTAGGTCCCTGAAACAAAGATATCTACATGCAGAAAACACTCTATGTGGGAGAAATAAAGATTGTTCCATCTTTCATAAAATAATCTTATGGAATCAGGATGTTGATTAGCTATACACCCTTTTCCCCTAGACTGGTCATTTACCTTAAAAAACCCAGTGGGACAATGGAGGGGGAGAAGAGATCACCAGAGGAAAGGGTAGGCATTAGATAGTTTTTGTTTGTATCATTTAACACTTTGTAATTTAAAGTATCAATACTAGTGTTGTAGTAAGGGAACTAAAAGAATTATTTGATTCGAGTACAAGGACTTTCATATACAATGTGCTCTTTTTGTTGATAGCAAGATTGCTTGCAACATGTCAGTGGTAATTCAAGCAGCCTGTTCTGTAGTTTGGATGCAAGAGGTTAGTGATGCTGCCATAGTTTCCCAGTCAGCAAAAAGCAAGGATAGGAGCACTACATTCATCCCACTCTGTCAATTTGCCAACTGGGGCTGGCACATGATGCCCAGGAAGATGCATTTAGTCTGTGGGTAACAGTTGGGAAGGGAGAAGTCTGATCCCCACTCCCAGGTTTTATTTTATATATTTCGTTTTCCCAGTAGTCAGTGAGTAAGATCCTAGTCTGCAAGGTTTTTGCAGCCTTTTTTTCAGAGTTCCGCTTTTCTAAAATTCAAATGTTTGCATGAACCATTTTAATAAATATTTTAATATGATAAACATGTATGGAAATCATCCATGGAGCTTGCTTGTTATCTAAAGCTTTTGAGAAAAGTACCTATTTTCAGCTTTTAGTCCATTTCTGTTAATTCACTTCATTCTGTCTTACCCACACATGTCCTTGACCATCTGTAATGCAGCAATACCTGTCGGTAAAAACAGGGCATTTTTTGTTTCAAAAATATCAGAAACTTCTTCAAGGGGCACTAGACTAAGCACAGACATCTATTAAGGATTCACGGTTCAGTCTTCCTTCTGCTTTTAAAGTTTATACCAACATTTATGTTTGAAATTAAGAGGAAGGTAATTTTCTTAGAAAGAAAAATAAAGGTATCATATGAAAATGTGTATTTTTGCTCTCAATAACCAACATTTTTATACTGCAGGCATAATTTACCAACTAGATTGAACAAATGAAGGCAATGTCCTGAATAACATCATTCTCACAGTATAACATCAGCACCAAAGCAGGGCATTTGAAGACATAAAAGGAAAAGGTAATGACATTATCCTTGAATGTTCATGACTTTCCTAAAGGTGAATGTATTAAATAAGAACTGCTGAAGTGTTGTTGGCACTGTTTTATGTATCCCATCTGGTAGTTGTAATACTGCATCAGTTAATTAATGCATGTTACCTTATGTGTAAAACAACACGTACTCTGTCGATTGCAGAGTCAACCCTAAAGTGGTTCTCAATGGAGAAGTTCGATTTTTTTGTGTCAGAAAGTTAGGGATTTTTGCAATGAAAAATTCTCTTTTCATTAAAATCTTCAAGATTTAAAAATCTACATTTTTCTTTGAAACTTGTGCAGAAAGAATTTATCTATAAATCCTCCATTTTTCTTTCTAGAATACTCTGTTTAAAAAATTTAATAAATTTTGTTATGCTGTTTTTTCTTTATATTTCTGTGCGGTGCATTTGATGTAGCTGATAGTATGCTTCCACTGACATGTCATAGTATAAATTGTCAAAAATTGTATTATGACATCACAGTAGCAACGGTGCACAACTAATTAAACCTAATGAAGTCTCTCATTTTTGCCTTTTTTTTTTTTAATCATGAAGGGCAGCTGCTATTTAGTACTGAAAAAAATATTCTAGACTGAAACTGTTATTCTTTCTGTTTACAGTGGTGTGGCTGGCACTCCTGAAGGACAGGATGTCAACTGGAGGGACATGGACAAACTCGAGAAGTAAGCGCATGGGAACATCATGAGGTCTAAAAAGGCCAAGTGAAAGGTACTGCACTGGGGTCGTGACAACCTCGGTATCAACAGAGACTGGGGGATGAAAAGATCAAGACCAGTCCTGCTGAGAAGGACTTGGGGGTGCTGGTGGTTGAGAAGCTGGACATGAGCCATCAGTGTGTGCTTACAGTCCAGAAAGCCAGTTGAATCCTGGGCTACATCAAAAGCAGTGTGTCTAGCAGGTCAGGGGAGGTGACTGTGCCCCTGTACTCTACCCTGGTGATACCCCACCAGGCGTGCTGCATCCAGCTCTGGGGTCCCTAACATAAGAAAGACATTGATCTGTTGGACTGAATCCAAGGAGGGCCACCAGGATGATTAGAGGGATGGAGCACCTCTCCTATGAGGAAAGGCTGGGTTTGTTCAGCCTGGAAAAGAGAAGGCTTTGGGGTGGCTTAATTGTGGCCTTCCAGCACCAGAAGGAGGCCTACAAGAAAATGAAGAGGGACTTCTTATAAGAACATGTAGTGACAGGACAAGGGGGAATGGATTCAAAGTGTAAGAAGATCGGTTTAGATTAGATATTAGGAAGAAATTCTTTACTGTGACAGTGGTGAGTCACTGGAACAGGTTGCCCAGAGAAGTTGTGGATATCCAGTCCTGGAAGTATTCAAAGTTGGATGGAGCTCTGGTCAACCTGGTCTGGTCGAAGGTGTCCCTAACCATGGCAGGGGCATTTGGAACTAGATGATCTTTAAGGTCCCTTCCAATCCAAATCTTTTTTATGATTCTGTGATGATTCTATGAAACAGTGAAACAAGTTCTAAGTTCCCCTAATTAATTATCTTGAAATATGTTTGAGGTGAATATCACGTCTCTTGTAGCAATTAAGACAAGGCTATTTGGTTCCTGAGGCAGCAAGGTAGCTGTAATATATGGTGCAAGTATTTATATCGGATGGGCTACTCAGATGAAATATTTTGTTTTGCAGAGAGGAAAAAATATGAAAGTAAGAAACTTACTATGATGCTCTTTCTACCAAATCTTACCTTCCTGAGTAACATTTGACTCCCAAGGTATTTCACATTTTTTTAAACAATTACTTTAATAGACACTAAAAAGCAGTGCAACTGCAGCTAGGTCTTTTTGGCAAGCAATTTACTTCACCTTTCTTGTATACATCAAACAGATAAGATAATTTTTGATTTATCCATTGTTTATATGAAGCTGTCGAGTAGGATCTTAGGGAGGCGGTGGTCCTTCATCCTTGAGACATGCCCTGCCCATCGCAGCTGCGTTCTCAGTAACATG